>NW_022111377.1:3842523-3865472 GCF_000313985.2 Echinops telfairi
CTATCCGCAGAGCTGCTGTGGGTCAGAACCAACTTGAAGGGACCTAACAATGGAATGGGTAAAGGGGTGCTGAAACCCGATTTATAAAACCAGGAGGAATAGGTGCAAGAAAAAAAAATGTTAAAGAAATTGTAGGAGCACCGTAGTGTTAACTCTAATTTTTATTTCATTTTATTACTTCTGTGTTAATTTTTTTTTTAAATTGAGAGTTAATGCATATATCATATTATTCTGTAGTTCGATCACATCAGTCAGATTTGTACCATAGCTACCAGTCAGTTTCCAAGCATTATTTTTCTTCCTGGACTCCTTGACATCGTCTCCCTTTTACCCATCCCCCACCTCCACCTCCACTCTGTCCCACCCCCACCACCAAAAACCCTTTCTCTACTTGCTGTCCCGATAGCTTCTTCAATCCTAGGTTTCATATACTTGAAAAACAGAAAAAATGCATAACGCGACCTCATAAGGCTGACCCCCAATGAATGACATAACACATCTGAGGTTAGCCCTAATATGAACAATAAACAAACAAACAATATATAGAAAATGTTGAAAACAAGATCAGGCCCGGCGTGCCTCAACAAAGATTTAACTGTTCAAATCAGATCTATCCCTTTGATCTTCTACACTCATCTCTCCAGTGCACTCTGTTCAGTAACCACTTTCCTCCTGTCCCTAAATTTTGGACAGAGGGAGATCACTGGGGGCTTACTTCCTATGTAGTTCCCACAAATGTGCCTTGGGTTTACAGTTAGTTACTCACACTCTTCTGCAAACCAGTTTCTGAAAATTTAGGCTCTGATACTAATCCGTCCTTCAAATTTGGATGATATGTTTCCTGTGGTGACTGATGATGGTGTGCTTCTTCCATGTGGACTTAGCTGACATTTCACTTAGATGGCTGTTTCTTTGGAGACAAGACTTTAATTTTGCATTATTTTACAGTGTCGTGGTAAAGGACCACTGGTGTTGGAGTCTTAGCAGTTGGGCTATTAACTGCAAGGTCAGCACTCTACACCTACCATCCACTCTGTGGAAGAGAGATCTGCTTCTACAAAGATCTACAGCTCTTGAAACCCCAAAGAGCTGTTCTACCCTGTCGTCTAGGATCACCATGACTCAGAATTAACTCGATGGCAATGAGTTTGATTGGTGACAAAACAAAATCCATACACATTGCCATTTAATCGATTCCAACTTATTGTAGCGACCACTAGACCTTTCACATTGTCACCATAGGGATTTGAACTGTCAACCTTTGGGTTACTAGTGAAACACAAACCATCTGGACTACCATTGTCATAAAGTAAATTCTGCCTCACAGTAACCCAATGTAGTCAATAGAACTGTGATAGCCATGGTTTTATTGCATGGTAGTGCTGGTATTTTCCACTGCTGGGTGAAGTGGGAAAAACATGGATATTAATGAGAAACAATCTTGAATTTTTATTTTACCTGTGAACATACAGCTGTGTGTATATCTGAGTATGTTATGTTTGAGAGGAATTTGTGATAGCGATTGTACGAGGATATGCTTATCAAACACAAGGCAATACTTGAAACAGGATGAAAACTAAAAGGTCAATCAATAAATATGAGCTTCCTTTTCCTCTCTTCTTCATCCCAGCTTAAGTGTATCCTTAGGGGGTGGTTCTTAAAGTATATTTATAAAAGGATTTTTGTGTGTGTGGGGAAAGTCTCTTTGATAATTCTAGGTCTGAAACAAAAAATAAAAATTTTTAATCTATATTGTAACCCAATTCACCATATTATTGAATCAATCTTGCAAATCTAGTAGTTATTCATTCTCACAAATAGTTTTAGCTTCAGGGAATACGAAATGAAAACAAATTTATTTTCATATAATATATGCAATCTATACCATGATTCAAAAATAAAATTAAGATAGATCGATCTCATCACAATTAAGAGAAATAAAAGACAGTTATGTCCACTGGTGTCCTTTTGATTCTGACACACAGGGACCCAACCAACCATTTAGGAAAGAGTAGCACTGACCCACAAAGTTTCTAAGACTGTCATGGTTATGGAATCAGACTGCCACATCTTGTTCTGTGGGGCAGCAGGTGGGCTCCAATGACTGATATTTTTCACAGTTGCTGAGCACTTAACCATTGCACCACCAGGGCTCCTTAAAAGTAGGAAAATACTTGTATTTTGCAAATACAACTCAGTATCTCCTGTGAAAATTTCAGGTCCAAAGTCATTAACGCAATGTGAGATCCATATTGTCAAATCTGTAACTCCTTGGGTTGGAGAGCTACTTTGACCCTATGTCATCACTTCAAGAAACATAAAATATAACTGCTTATTAAGAAAAGGTGGCAGTGGAAAATTGTTTCGTTCAGGTTCACAGAGGTGGATAATGATTTGTGAATGGAGAAGTTAAATGATTCACTGAGGGCTGATATCTCCCATTCAATTGTATCCAATAGACCTTTTAATTCTGATATGTCCTTTATATACTGACAGAAAGACTATGCTAATGCTAATGTAATAGAAGTTGTTGTCGTTAGATGCCATTGAGTCAGTTCCAACCACTAGTGACCCTATGTACAACTGTAGGAAACATTGCCTGGTCCTGAGCCATCCTCACGATTCTCCTTATGTTTGAACCCACTGTTGCATCCCTGTGTCGATCCCGCTTGTGGAGAAGTTCCTCTTTTTCATTGACATTCTACCGAGCATGGTGTCCTTCTCCAGGACTGGTCTGTCCTTGCATGTCCAAAGTACATGGAGCAAAAGTCTCATCATTCTTGTCTCTAAGGAGCATACTGGATGTCCTTCTTTCAAGACAGATTTATTTGCTTTTTTTTTCGTAGCAGTCAATAGTACTTCCAGTATTCTTCTCCAGCAACATAATTCGATTGCATCATAGTACATCAAACGCATCCATTCTTCTTTCAGTCTTGCTTATTCAGTATTCAATTTCACGTGCATATGATGAAATTAAAAACACCATTGCTTGAGTCAGGCCCACCTTAATCTTCAATGTAACTTCTTTGTTTTTCAACACTTTAAAGAGGTCTGGTGTTGCAGGTTTACCCAATACTACCAGTGTATACTGCTAACTTGGGTGTTTCAAAGATATGCATTATTTTTATATATTTTATAGACTCTGAAGAGGATAGACAATTCTATTTTCCCTCTTTGTTCTTTTCTTTCTTTCTTTTTAAGCATAGATATTTCTACACACAATTCCTGTGGGTCATAAGCTCTTTTTCACACTCACATGCTCAATTGGTGGTTACAATGGACCATGTTCTGTTCAAATTTGTAAAGTTAAGTATGTAAAGAAAACAAAAATGTCTAGAGAGAAACACAGCATGAGAGGATAACATAGTAATCACTATTGAATTGTTGGGTGTTGTTCAAAGTGTCCTACTGAGCAGAACATGAGCGCATTGGAGAGATAAAAAGCAGTCACATGTAAGGGAAGTGGATAAGAATAAACTCAGACCTCTGCAGAGAACATGCTGGAAAGAACAAATTGGAGCAACATATTTGGAAAGTTGAAAGACAACATCAATCCAAGAATCCTTTATCCAACAAAGCTGATGATCAAATTTGAAGGGAAAATAAAAATTTTCTCCAGCAAGGAAAAATGTAGAGAATTCATAAAAACAAAACCAGCACTACAAAAAACACTATCCAGTTCTTTATGGACAGAAGACAGCGACTGCAGCACTCAAATGAGATCACCACAGGGTGCACACCACCAAGAAACCAACCCACTGAAAACAGTACTCCAAGCCTTACAGATTGAGTAGAGAAACAAAGACACAAATAAACTCCTTACACACATTCACACTCACACACACGCACACACACACACACACCACCCCATAAAAAGGGAAGACAGGAAAATATCAAGCACAAACCATACCAGATGATAGTGACTAATGCACATTTAGATTTAATTACACTGAAGTCAATGGGTTAAATACACCAATCAAATACTAAGAGCAACAGGCTGGATTAGGTAACAAGATCCATTAATCTGTGACCTTCAAGAAACATATATCAAACTCATAGACAAAAACAGATTGATAGACAAAGGTTGTCAAAAAGGCTACCAATGGCAATAAAAACAAAAATCAAAACAAACCAAAGAAACAGGGTGGCAATCTTAATATATGACAAAATAGACTTCCAGGTACACAATATGAGAGAGAAGAATGGTCATTATATAATGCTTAATGGACAAACATACCGAACACATAGCCATAATAAACATATATATACCCAATAAAGGACCCTCGAAATTTACCCACCAAATCCTCAGAGATGATAAAAGAAATCACCAGATCAACAAAAGTAGTAGGTTATTCCAAAACACCACTCACAGAAATATAGATCAACAGGTAAAAACTCAATAGAGAATGGAAGAGCTGAACACCACAAACAATTCGACCTCCTAGATATTTACATAGCTCTCCAACCAGCAGCAAAAAATATACTTTCTTCTTCAAGGTACATGGTTCGTATTCTAAAGTAGAGCACATGCTGGGCCATAAAACAAACCTGAGAACATTCAAATAACACAGGTCATTCAACTCATCTTCTCCAACCGCAGTGTCTTAAAGCTGAAAGCCAACAATAGAAAGACTAGAAAAACAAAGACAAAAATGTGGAGACTCCATAACACACTACTCACAAAAGACTGAGCAATAGTCCAAATAAGAGAGAAAATTAAGAAGTTCCTAGAAACTAATGAGAATAACACAACACATTAAAACCTGTGGGACGCAGCAAGAGCAGGTGAAAGAAGTCACTTTATAGCAATTAATGTGCACATGAAAAAAGAGGAGAGAATCGCATTCAGCACCTTACCAGGACACCTCCAACAAGTAGGCCAGAGCCAACCGAGTCAACAGCATAAACCTTCCAACACAAAAGAAAGGAAATCATAAAAAATAGAGGAGAAATAAATGAACTTAAAAACAGAAAAAAATGGGGAAAAAATCCAACAAAGCAAAATGTTAGTTTTATGAAAGGGTCAACAAAATCAACAGCTAGCAAACTTAACAAATGAAAAGAAGGACCAGACAATAATTTGTAGAATTAGAGATGAAAGAGGGGAAGTCACAATAGACCCTTATGAAATAAAAAGATTAATAACCCAGTATTATGAAAGACTGTATTCCAACAGATTCAATCATCTGGAGTACATGGACAAATACCCAGAAAAACACTCTCTTCCAAATTAACACATATGGACATTAAGAACTTGAACAGATCTATAACAAAAGAAGAAATAGATAAGGTCATCAAGAAACTCCCAATTAAAATAGCCCGATACAGTTGGCTTCACAGGAGGATTCTACGAAATATTCAGAGAAGAGCTGATACCAATCCTACACAGAATTTTCCAGAAAATAGAAAGGGATAGCAAACTCATTGCACGAAGCCAGCATAACCCAGACACCCAAATCAGGCAAACACCCCACAAGGATAGGGAACTACCGACCGATATTCCTCATGAACATCGATGCAAAAATTCTCAACAAAATATTGGCCAATAGACTCCAACAACATATGTAGGCTGGGTTCAATATTAGAAAAACAATGACTGTATTCCACCACATTAACAAGAAAAAGGAAAAGAATCATACGATCATATCAATGATTGCGGAAAAAGCATTTGACAATATCCAACACTGATTCCTAAAAATGGTCCCAAGAAGATCAGATCAGAGAGGAAAATCCTCAATATAATAAAGACTATATATAAAACACTATCTTATATTGCACTCAATGGAGAAAAGTTGAAAACATTTCCACTGAAAAAGGAAGGGAACCCGACAAGGATGCCCCTTATCCCCACTTCCATTCAACATTGTGCTGGAAATCATAGCCAGTACCATAGGGTAATGACCTAAAAAATCAAGCGAGTACAATTGGGTAAAGAAGAAATGAAACTTTCACTATTTGTAGATGATATGATTTTATAGATTGAGAATCCTAAGGCGTTCACAATAGGATTGCTAGAAACAATAGAGGAATTTAGTAGGGTAGCTGGATACAAGATTAACAAGCAGCAATCAATTGGATTCCTATATACACCAGTGATGGGAATACAGAACAAGATATCAAGGAAATAATACCATTCACAATAGCTACACAAAAGCTGAGTTACCTAGGAATAAACCTATCCAAATTACAAAAACAAAGGACCTGTACGAAGAAAACTACAGAATATTACTACAACAAACCAAAAGGGATCTACAGAAATGGAAGCATATTCTGTGTTCCTGGCTTGGGAGACTCAATATTGTGAAAATGTCAACACTACCTAAAGCAATCTACAAATTCAATGTGATCCTGATAGAAATTCCAGCATCATTCTTCAAAGAAATGGAAAAACCGATTCCCAACTTCATATGGAAAGGAAAGAAACCCAGGAGAGGCAAAGAAGTTCTCAAGAAGAAACAAATAGGTGGTCTTACACTACCTGACCTTTAAACCTACTATACAGCCACAGTTTTTGAAACAGCTGGGTACTGGTATAATGATAGACACATGGACCAATGGAGCAGGACAGAAAACCCAGCAATAAAAACATCCACATACAGAACAGACAATTGATTTTTGACAAAGGCTCCAAAAACATAATCTAGGAAGCAGATGCCATCTTCAATAAATGCTGGAAAAGCTAGATATTCATATGCAGAAGAGTGAAAGAAGACCATATCCCACCTTGTGGGAGACCAGCCTCCACAACCAGATGGGTCCCAGAGGCAGTTGTGTAACTGAGGGTAAAGAGACATCAGTGCTCATCTCTTCCTTGGCAACTGGAACCAGAGTAAGGGGTGGATGTATTCTCTAGCACGGTTATATAATCTCTCGCATGCAAGCCATGTCACACACATACCTAACAGGAAGGGATTGTATTAGAGCAGTGTTTTTCAACCTGTGGGTCTTGACCCCTTTGGGGGTCAAATGACCCTTTCACAGGGGTCACCCAATTCATAACAGTAGCGAAATTGCAGTGATGAAGTAGCAATGAATAATTTTATGGTTGGGGGTCAGCACAACATGAGGAACTGTATTAAAGGGTCATGGCATTAGGAAGGTTGAGAACCACTCTATTAGAGACATATATCTGACAGGAAAGTACATGCATAACATGATGGGCAGGCTTTAGAGTTAAGATGATGGCTTAATCTCAGTCATCTCTGATCTGACCTCTTGACCTGAAATGTCCCTGTGTTCTTCTCCAGGGGAACAATCTATGACGCTTATCAAAAGGGAGTGGGTCCTACTTAGGGTGGGACAGAAATAGGGTCTGATTGCTCTTGGTGGAAGACACCTTCCAGGCAGATAGCCTTCAAACGTATAGAGTAGCGATCATGTCCTTGCAAGCAGCACCTTAAAAAGGGCATTATTATGGGGGGAGGGGGACATAGTGGGAAACAACTTAGGAGAACGTGACTGGGATGCATCTCCAATTCATGAGTGTGAAGGCCTCCCCGACGCCTTAAAAGATGAGCATAGAGAATTTGTCTGCACACACTATCATCCTGGTTCTCCGTTTCCCACCCACCTCATGCACAAAAACAAACTCAAGGACCTCAATGAAAAATCCAAGGCTATCAGGGTCATCAGTGAGAAAATCTGGGCCAATCTAAGTGCAGGAAATACATGAGCTATCAGAGATAAGAAAGAAAACACACCCTGTGGAAGACAAAAATAGATGAACTATTAAAAATAAAATACTTGTGTACATTTAGAGATGTCAATAAAAGAATACAAAGAGAGCCCACAAATTGGGAAAGGATATTTAGTAACTCCATAATGGGCAAAGGGTTAATTAATAACAAAGGACCCTACAGAACAGAGTAGAACTCCCCCCTTTGAATTTTAAAAGCTGTAAATCTTTACAGAAGCAGGAAGCCTGAACTTTCTCCTATGTTACATTTGAACTGCTGACCTTGCAGTTAGCAGGCCAGCTTGCAACCCATGAGCAGAACGAATACCTTTAAATTATGGTGTTGATGAAGAATATTTATGTGATAGATGATAGACTGTCACAAAATGAATAAACCCATGTTGAAAGAAGTACAGACATAATGTTCCTTCGAAGACAGTCTCATGTGCTTTGGACAAGTTGTCAGGAGGTACCAGCCCATAGAAAAGTATCATGCTTGGAAAAGAATAAGATCCATGCAAAAGGGAAGGTATCAATGGGACAGATGAATTGACACAGGGCCTGCACTAATGGGTTCAAACGTATGAAGGATTGTCAGGATGGTGCAGGACTGGCTGCGTTGTTCTGTATAATAGGGCAGCTATCATTCAGAACTGACTGAATTGCATCACACAAACAAAAAATACTGGTAAGAAGTAAAAGTGAGCTGTCACATGGGAGATTGTTGCCATGGTGACTCCCTTAGACCCATAGCATAATTCCCAGCTATTGGAAAGGAACTTCTACTGTTTTAGGCCTGGCTATTTTGGACTCCTTTATTAGAACCTGATAACCCGTTTAATTTTGATTAATGAATGTGGGTATGGGACACGCTGGTCTAAGTAGCACTTCCAGTAGATAGGCACAGCCTCTGTATTTAAGCCTTAACTAAAAAAAATATTCAAAAAGGTCAAATTTTATAATTTTCAGATCACTTACATAGTTTCTCTCTTTGGGCAATACCCTGGGTGGCAGAAATATGAGGGAATATAAACTCATGATTAGATTTTCTCCTTTCTAAGTGAAAGGTCAAACCTCATAATCCCATTATCTAAAGAGAAATACAAATAATGAGTGTCTCAAAGGACTCTAAATAAATGAGAGCCATTTTTCATTTACAGTCTATTTTTCTTACATCATGATAGTTAGGGAAAGTCTCAACTTCTGAGAGATTCACTGTGAGTTTCTCCACGCAGCCAAATTCCTATTTCATTCCAGCATCTACCTTTTAATTTTAATAATAAAACCAAGCTTCTATGTTTTGTTTGCTACCACATCATGCTAAAAAAATGATTACTCTTTTTGTTATATTGGAAAGTTTATTTGGAACAAGTCCCAAATTTTAGACCATGTGATATACTTAAAATTCTCATTGTGAGACTCTGGTTAACATGTCAAAGAAAGAGGCCCACCCATCCTTTGTGAGAAGTTAAAATTAATGTCCAATGAGAGGACCCTGACCTTGCTAAGACATACTAAAATGCCATGGGCCAGAATAAATAAATAATCATTTCAAACAAGTGCCCTCAATCAAAAGGGCAGATGCTCCAACTGGCAATATAGCTCTCACTTTACCGTTGAGCTACTTCCCCTCTAGGTCATGTTTGAACTATGCCCGTGGTTTATTACAGCAGACTTCGGTTTATTTTATTATTAGATATTCCTCTTTGACAGTGCTAAACAGGTCTTAGCTTTTATATGACATGAAAAGTTCTCAAATATTGCCAGTTTTCTACTCTATCTTTAAGCTTTCTATTTATCTAGAATATAGTCCATAAATCTTCATTTCTGGCTTTTGAAACCACTTTAAAAAGAAAAGAAAACCCTAACTCACTGTCATTGAGTAGATAACTACTCATAGCTACCTATAAGACAGGGTAGAACTGCCTAAGTGAGTTTACATGCCTAATTCTTTCCAGGAGTAGAAAGCCTTCCAAGGGCTAGAAAGCCTCATCTTTCTCTTGTAGAGGAGCTGATGGTTTGAACTGCTAACATTGCAGTTAGCAGCCCAATATGTAACCACAATGCTATCAGGGTTCCTTGTCCGGGTAAAGGGGTCCCCATCACACAAACAGGTCCTTCAGAGAGAGTCTGCGATTATGGAAAATGATAGAGAAAGAGAGACAGACAAACAAGAGAGTGGGGCACAAGGGCTCCTTGTCCCATGTCAGGATTGAGAGACTGCATGTATTTTCCAATGGGTATATATATCACGGGGCTTACAGATCTTTCTAAAAGCATAAGTGTCCTACAGTCAACATATTACACAGACCACAGGTATTATTGAAAGCAGGTAGCCCAATAATCAGGCAATGAAATGACTCAGATATTGATCTAGTGCTAGTTGGCCTCAAGCACCCGAGCCCTCCCCAGGGGTCTGCTACAGTTTACAGTCAGTTAATAGAAGCTGATTGCTCTTATGTACAGATAACCTTCAGGCATGGTGAGTAGCCAGACTCAAGTATGAGACATTTTTTATAGTAGCTCCTTTACCACTGCTTATTAATGGAGGGCTATTGCGGTGGGGCAGGGGTGGGGAGGCATGCAGCGTGCACGTTATTCTGCCTGGCTCGTGTTCTATGTGCTGCGTGTGGCCTGGCATTCTGTTTCTGTCATTCCTCCCGGGGGCACTCTGGGAATCTGAGCTCGTGTTGAGAAGGCCCTAATAGGATCTTGTTGTTTTGAGTAGGGCTCTCCTCTGGCTCATTATTTTAGAGAGCCGTTTCTTTGTCCTGGTGCTGGATCAGTCCAGTGGGTCAACGGCCTGGTCACACTGTGTGTCCATCTGCTCACTTGGACGTGTTTATTTTCATGAAAAAATCATGAATTTCCAAGGTAGGTAGTAATATGTTTTCGTGCAATTATGTCTGAAGGAACCCTGGTGGTATAGTGGTTGTGTTGGGCTGTGATCCGCTTGGTCAGTGGTTCGAAGCCACTATCAGCAGCTTCTCGGGAGAAACACTGGGCTTTCTACTCCATTCAGTGGCTTTGAGTCAGCATTGACTCGAGGGCAGTGAGTGAGTTATGTCTACATTTTGTTCCCTGTTCTCACATATATAGTTTGCCTACATTTTTCATATTTATAAAACTTTCTGTAGTTCATATTCTTGTGGATTTGTCTTTGAACACAATACTATGAAATTAATAAAACAGATTCTGAAAAGGCTAATCAATGGCTATTAAACCTTTCAAGTATCATGAAACTCATTGATTTATTTCTTATGTAAAGATAATTATGCTGCCACTATTCTTTCTTTCTTCTTCTTCTTCTTCTTCTTCTTCTTCTTCTTCTTCTTCTTCTTCTTCTTCTTCTTCTTCTCCTCCTCCTCCTCCTTCTTCTTCTTCTTTTTACATTATCTAGGAGTTTCATGATGTTCTAAGCCGTGAATATGCAAGATAAGATAAGATCCAAACTTTGGCTTCAGGTGACAGTGGCCTAAATACCTTTTTTGGCTTTGACCTCATCCTCCAAGGTGTTGAATATGAAAGAATTCTGAATGTCGTCTGCTAGTGTCCATTTTTCAAAACTAAAGAACTTCCCAGCACAAAGGGCCTTACTATATGCAAATACATACATATCTATTTCCTTTAAATCACAAGGGAAAGGCAGCTCATCCAGAATAATCTGACTGTATTATGAAGTTTTAACAGAATATTAGCAAAGGTGGTGGCAGAGATGGTAGTCATTGCCCCGAATTAGCTTCGGATATCAGGAAAGTCTATAAGACTAAAGGCAAAAGGAACTGCACATAAGCACGTTAAGTGCTTTCCCATGGGTGTATTGGGCAATGCTGGTGATGCTGCTTTGTGTGTTCAAAGGAATTGAACAAAAGTAAGTGCATGTCGGCTGTTGAGAGTGAGGTTTCTCACTGTTGAAATTGGAATTTACAGAAAGCAAGACGAAATGACTCCTCTTGCGATTAATTAGCCTTAATGACAGTGACTTAGACTTGTATTTATTTAATATAAATACTAGAACTGTTAGGTAGTTAGAACAGGGACTAGGGTGTCCACTTCGTATGCTCAGTTTTAACTCCCAGATCAGGAAGGGGTGGTACACTTAGGTGGGTGGTCCACCTAGGCCAGGTGAATTCAGCCAATGGGGTCAACCAGTATTGTTGACCATGCCTCCCAGCAAAGAACCTGAAAAGCGAGAATCCAGAGTCTGGGGCCCCTTCTGCTTCTCGATAGATTTTGTATGGCACAGGAGGGTTTTAACACTTTTTATGAAGAAGTTTGAAGACAATTTGAAGTTGTATTAGTGTGGGGAATAAAGCCAGGAGAGTTACACCAAATAATTTTTTCCCCATCATAACAATGCACTTGCTATTTCTTTGAAGGTAGCAAAGATTCCCTTCAAGAATTCTATTTGTATATTTATTTTTGGAAACCTTATTCTATTCCAGTTTATGACTTTAAGATTTCTTTCCTCCCTAAGCAAAAGGACATTTAAAAAAATTCATTTTATTTGGGGCTCATACAACTGTTATCGCAATCCATACACACATCAATTGTGTAAAGCGCATTTGTACATCATTCTCAAAACATTTTCTCTCCACTTAAACCCCCGACATTAGGTCCTCATTTTTCCCCTCCTTCCCTGCTCCCCCCTCCCTCATGAGCCCTTGATAGTTTATAAATAGGTATTTTGTCATATCTTGCCCTGTCCGACGTCTCCCTTCACTCACTTTTCGGTTGTCTGTCCCCCAGGGAGGAGGTCACATATAGTTCCTTTTAATCAGGTCCCTCTTTCCTACCCATTCTCCCTTTACTCTCCCTGTTTCGCCACTCACACCACTGGTCCTGTAGGGCTCATCTGCCCTGGATTCCCTGTATTTTCAGTTCCTGTCTGTACAACTCTTAACACAATCCATACATCCATCTATTGTGTCAAGCACATTTGTACATGTGTTGCCATCATCATTTTCCAAACATTTTCTTTCTACATGAGCCCTTGGTATCAGTTCATTTCCCCCCTCCCCACACTATCCCTCCTTCATGAGCCCTTGCTAATTCATAAATTATTTTTTCATGTCTTACACTGTCTCCCTTTACCCACTTTTCTGTTGCCCATCCCCCTGAGAGAGGGGTTATAAGTTGTTCTTTATAATCTGCTCCCCTCTCTCCCCCCACCTTTCCCTTCCCCTCCAAGGACCAGTTTTAAGCCCATCCATGATGCCAAAATTGCCATTTTTATGTGATGTAAATTGAAAAGTACAGAATTCTCCTGGGAGAGGTTAGAGAGTAAGAAACATCACCTTCAGATGTGAATAAACCCATATGAAACATGTGCCAAGAAATAATAACTTCCCATCTTGGAATTTGTTGTTTAATAAAGGTGTCTATGATATTAGAGCAGTACTTCTTTCACTTATCCCTGTAGATACAAAAAGTTACATCTAAAATATTTAGTCATATTTGTATATATACATGAATTAGTACACAATTATGTTCCTCTACTCTCTGAGAGGGCTCAGTAGCAATGGTGACTTAGGAGCCGTGAAAATGCTTAACACCTAGATCTTGGTTTATATTACTATTCTACAATAAAGAAAACTTGGGCTCCTTGGAGTACTGCTTAATTTTAGGTTTCGAGCAAAAGACAAACAAGATGAATATATTAGGCAGGCTTCTCTAGAGAAACAAAACCAGGACACTTATGAATATCTATCTATCTATCTATCTATCTATCTATCTATCTATCTATCTATCTATCTTTCTATCATCTATCTATCTGCATAGGTTTATGCAGTGAGAAGGAATATAATAGCTAATTAGTCCACACAGCAGTACAGAAAGTTCAGTTCAACTTACTTCTGTGGAACAGTTAATATACTGGAAGTCCTTCAACTCACATGCGCTGGTGAGTCCAAGGGCAGAGGAATTCTATTAAGCATACAGTGGAGTCCTCCCTCAGGCAAGGCAAGCAGAGTCTGCCTACAGGCAGCAAACAGCAGGGTGGGCCACCAACAGTCAGTAGCTCGGGAGCTTAGTAAAACAGGCCCGGATGGGATATCGAACACAAGAAATCTAAGGCAGGAGGAACCACCAGTCTCAAACTCAAGCAATGTATGCATGAGCAGCATGGAAAAGCAAGTCTCAAAGAAGCCTCAAGCTCTAGTGACATGGTCCATGGGTTGGCCTGGCCCACAGGTAGTGTAGCTCACAGGGTGAGGCAGAAAACTAGCTCTAGCAGCAGCACTCATTTTCTAGTATGCTCCTATCACCAGAGAGCAAGATAGAAGGGCGCGTGCCTTGCAGAGCCATTTATCTCTTTTCCCTCCAATCAAACTGCTATCTGATCAATCCCACATGTTCCTTTTGGCCAGAATGGCACAGTAATCCTATCACAATGAACCTTTAGCATTTTGTAATAATAGAAACTAAGCAATTAATTGCTATCAAGCTGATTCCAACTCATAGTGTATCAGAGATGAACTTGCTTCATTGCATTTTCAGTGACTGATTTTTAGAAGTAGATTCCAAGGGCTCTCTCTTTTGTGAGGTACCTCTTTATAGATTTGAGCCTTCAATCTTTCAGTTACCAAACAATTGTGTCAACTCTTTGTACCATTCAGGGTACCAACCTGGTAATTGTAACATGTTACCAAGAGGGTAAACTGGGTACAGAGTAGATGTGAACTCTCTGGACTGTTTGATATATTTTGTTACTAGAATTTTTAAATTTATAATACCTATATTTTTATGAATGTACTTTGGTTTGCATATTTCTGTTTTACAGCTCTACTATGTTTATTCTTTTCCTTTAAAATTTTTAAGTCAATATTCAGGTTCTCAGGATACTTGAAGAGAAGATATTTGTGAGTACATGTTAAAAAGTTTAACATATGTACAATAATTCTTCTTTATCAAATAAGTGTATGATTTCCTTATTGTTAGGGATGTTTGTTCAAAAGATGGGAGAGATGATTAAAATTCTCACAACAATATTTTCTGTTTTTCTGCTTCTGGTCTAATAGTTTTTATTGATATTTATTAAATGTATTACTTAATACATAATGGCTCAGTGTATTATATCTTTCTATAAAGCATACTTTAAGAATCAAATATAAATTTGAGAGTTGTTGGGAACCATGGTTATGTATTATGATAAAAATAGAGTGGCGATAGCGACTAGCTCTTTTAGTATTTCATTAATTTGCACGTTACATGAGCAATAACTTAATAATGTATATCTTCTATACAATATGTCTTTCATCACTCTAGCTATAAATGCCTAGAAATGGAAACAGAAAAAATATTTATTGCATGCACAGTAACAACCATGCCAATGAAATACTTAGAAATACATAATAAGAAAGGTTATTTAATGAGGAAAATTTAAAAATTATTTAGAAGTACACAAAAATGAAATACACCTAAAAAATGAGCGAAAAAGAGGAAAGAAAGGGAGAAAGAGATTGACAAGAACGAGGACAGTCTGAGAAGTAAGAGAACAGAAGGGAGTGGAAAGACAGAGATAAATGAAGTAGAAGAGTGTACTGCTTTTCCAGATACCAGAATATTTTGTAAGGCAAGAGTTAATCAGATCAATAAGTAGTTGACATCTCAAGCATTCATAAGATTCATGAAAGAGAAGTGGATAATAATATATCCAAGAATTTAACATATAACAATGGCAAAATTATTGAGAATGCATAACATTAAATTCTTTAATGAGAACTGTGGTTCCCCAAAATAAATAGACCGTGTATTCCTTTAATTTTGCACAGAAAGATTCTGTTCTTTTAATTTAATACGTAAATATATTTCTTAATTTTTGTTTATATGAGTTGCCAAGATTATTTTTAAAATTCTAGTTATGTCTTTTTAATATATTTCCATTTGTCTTTGTTCTCAAAATACTGAGTTGTGGGTTTACTACAGATTGGCTGCATTGGTTATCAATATGTTCAATTGCTCTGATAATTCAATTATATATATTAGATATTACATAGGTGTATACACATAAAAAGAATTGTATTTATAAACACTAAGTTAAATAATTAGAAAATCTGTATAAATGAAAGTCAATAAAATATCTTTTAGTTGGGAGAAAACATAAAATTCTATGCTAAAATTTCCTTGCAAGTTCATGGACCTATCTCCAGCCACTGTAAAGAAGAGAAAAGAGCACACTGTCAGTGCTATGCTATGGGTATGCTTGCTTTGCTTTGCTGTTTAGTTTTGTAATAAGATGTGAAAAGCTTCTCAGCAGACCTATAGCCAAAGAAAGCTTTAAATGATCATTTTACATGAGTAAACAATGTATATTAATGTGACTTAAATGAAAAGTTTTATGGTATGAAGGTATGTCTTAGTTTCAAAAGGATTTCCTACTATTACTCTCCTCTTTGATTGTTCAAATTCTTGCTCAATTTGCATTAGATCAAAAGGTAACTGTTATATAACTCACATAATTTTACATTCCAATTTGAGCCTCTGAACTTATATGCATAAAAAGTTATCTAAACTTTCAAAACATGTCCAAATTACTTGAGTTGAAGTCTCACCATCTTCGCTTTAAGAAGCATTCTGGCTCTATTTCTTCCAAAACAAATTTGTTTGTTTTTCTGATTGTCCATGTTATTTTAAATACTATTCACCAACACCATAATTAAATGCACCAATCCTTCTGCTCTCTTCCTTATTCAGTTTTCAAGTTTTACATCCATATTAGACAATAGAAAATACCATGACTGGGTCAGGCGCACCTGAGTCATGAAAGCACCATCCTTGCTCTTGGCCAGTCTAAAGAAGTCTTGTACAAATGATTTGTGCAGTGCAACATATCATTTGATTTTTTGACTACTGACTTCAGGAAGGTTGGTTGTGGATACAAACAACATGAAAGCTTTAATTTCAGTCTTCTCCTCACTTATTATTTATGGCCTAGTTGTGAGGATTTTAGCTTTCTTTACACTGAGTTGCAATCCATGCTGAAGACAGCAGTCTTAGATTTTCATGAGTCAGTGCTGCCAGTCCTCCACGCTTTCAACAAGCAAGGGTGTGTTGTCTGCATATCATAGCTTGGTAATAACTTTCCATAGATACTGATGACGCATTCTTCTTCATCTAATCCAGATTCTGGGAATATTTGCTCAGCATGCAGATTGAATAGGTATAGGGAAAGGATAGATATAAATTTGTATAGATACACACTACCACACATGCACACAGAGAGAGAGAGACCTAGTAACACAGTGGGCTATGCATTGGGCTGTTAACCACAAGGACAGCAATTCAAAACCAGCAACCACTCCCTAGGAGAAAGATGGGGTCTTCTACTCCTATAGAGAGTTATAGCTTTGCAAATCCACAAGGCCAGTTCTGCCTTGTCCTGTAGGGTCAATATGAGTTAGAATTTAGTTTGACTTTGGTTTTATATATGCATAAATAATGAATGCATCTCATGATACGCATACTTCATTTAAAAGCAAGATATGAGCATTGAGCAGAGTTCCCAAGTAAACACTGACAAAGAACCTTTCAGACATGTTATTATAAGGAAACTCCTCATAGAAGATCTTCAGACTTTCAGAGTGAAAAATTCCTTTTCTATAGTTATATGCAAACCCCTTGGTTTTTGTTGCTTTAAAGTAAAAGTCACAAGCTATTGATTCCATTTACTCTCTGAAAGTTACTTACTTTCATGACATAGCCATATCAGAAAGTTGTGAGAGAGCATGGTAAGACACATTTGAATTTTTTCACAAAAGCAACTGAGAAAGGGGTTCTAACAGGTAAGCTAAGGAAAAGAATTTATAATTAGAAAGATTGTTATAAGAAAAATGGATAGAATTTATCCAATAATGACTTAGTGTCATACTTACTAATGATGAATTTTAGCACTGTTTCAACTTATCTTCCCTCCCATACACATTTTTTTTTTCTCTTTTGAAAATCAAAATGTCATTGGTCTCACCATTTTGCTTTGTGACACCTGAAAGATTATTAATGGTGACTTGGGGATGCACATGTGTGTGTTACATGAATCTGGAGAGGGAGCCAAACTAGACAGAATGCCAACTTAGAAGACTTGACCTAATGCAGGATTTTGAAGGCAGAAGCTTTACAGGAAGGCTAGGTTGTAATTTTCAGAACACTCTTGTAAGTTTTCATAAATAAGAAAATCAAAATTAAGAGAGATTAAATATATTGTTGAATATAAAAATTGCATGCCTTATAAACGGTGTTCCAGGTTGACTATAGAAACAGACCTCCCCCCACAGACACTCATATGTGTGTTAAAGAGAGTGTTATATCAAAGCACAATTGTATATTGAGAAAATGCACCCCCCCCAAAAAAAGAGAAAACATCCCAGCCAAGTCTAGATAAAGTCCATACATTCAATATTAGCCCATAAGGCTGACAACTCATCTATACATTCCTCTTCAGACTCATGCAGCACATGCAATGATGTCGAATGCAGGAAGATCACAGGTTGTTGGGTGAAAAGTCTTATGGATCCAATGGCGGTGGAAGCATCTCAGCACTGGCCCAGGTCTCCACGTATCTCCTCCAGCTGTCCGAGTGTGGCTTTTCAACAGGAAGGTGAAGCAGAAAGAGAGTGGCCCACCTCTTGAAGAAAAAGAGGAAGTTCCCAGGATCTTCATCAGAAGGCCATGCCCACAAGGAGACATCATCAGGCTGTGACCTGATTGAAAGTGTAGACTCCACCCCTACCCTTATTTATCAAGTTGACATGAAATTATGTAACTACCACACACTGCAATCTACAGAATTGTGATTTTAGTCCCAATTTTTGTGTGTTTATTGGTATCCAGACACATTTGTTCTATACAAATTATTTAATTTAATAAATAGCTATTTAGTATGGATTATACGCTACAGATATGGATCTCATGATTCAATATTCTTAGTAGTTTTAAGGAAGGAAGTTCTGATGGCTCAATGGTTAAGGGTTAGGCTGCTAACCAAGCCAAATGATTGTCAGTGCCGGAGTTCACAGGAAAAAGGCCTGGTGCCATATGGGGTCCCCAGGTCACTACGATTTGGAATCTACTTGACAGCACTAACCACAATAACAGTCACTAAGGATTTTTGTTTTGTTGGTTTGTTTTAATGAAAATGGCTAAGGACATTTTAAATAAATCCTGTGGTTGAGGTGTGAGCACAGCCAGATTAAATCGTTTATGAGTAGATACCAGAAAGTGCCATATTTTGGCTAAAGGCTTCCTAATTGTCTGCCCAAAGTCTGCTTCCTCAGTTCCATAGCTTGGATAACTGAGTTTGTGGCACTAAAATGTTCTCTTTAAAAGATCATCGCCAAAAAAAAAAAAAAAGATCATCACCATACAGCAAAAGAAAAATTCCCCATGAATAAACTGTATTACTGCATGGGCACAAATTGTTACCCCTGATTTAGTACACAGAACAACGCTCCTTGGTTGCTTCAATAACACAAAATGTTGCCTGAATAAAATATATTCCGTACTTGAAATGTTACTGGGAAGCGTTTCTGTATCAGTTTGGAATTAGGTCTCCCCAGCTGCCTGTGCACAAATTCATTGTGTGAATGGGTTCGACAGGACTGGAACTTCTGATATCCCTTCTATTAACACTACTGGTGCTGTAAACCAGTTCTGTGAGAGTCAGACATCTGTCTTTCCACATGAGTGCTTTGCCCATTTTTGATCACAGAAACCTCAAAAGGCAGCTCCCCTGATTCTCAGAGTAAAGCTCACCTCTTCTGATCTGGTACTTTAAAGAGAAAGAGATATTCCTTCATTTCACAGTTTATTTCAAGATGAAGCATTTATATTCTAATAGCAAAAGACTTGAGAATTCTGATGTGAATACCCTTCCCCACCTGACATAGGAATCTTTTTATTACTGGTCTCCTTTTTCTTTTCTTATGTAATAAAAACAAAGCCCTACTTGTCCCCACTCCTCCCCCAAAATGAGATTTAAATGACTATAGTCTCAAAATGTTTCCTTAAAGCTTACTTCTTTTACTACTGCTTTCATCAATTTAGAAGCTGCAAAAATTGAAAGCTTTGATTTTTAGAGTGCCATCTTCAGAAGCCAATTTCTGACGTTAAATGGAAATCATGCCCGGCATAATGGCTGGCTTCATACAACCTATTATGTTTACAAAAACTTCTACTTTTATTTCAGCAGTCTATTCTAGTTCTATGTGTATGAAATGTACACAACATTAGAAACAATTTTTAAATTTCAAGTTACGACTGATTCTTAAAGCGGAAATTGGTATTCTACTTTTCCTTTTATAGTCATGCCTCGTTTTATTTAGTTGATTTTGAAAACATTGATTTTTCTGTATTTTCCCATGCTATGGTTATATTTGACTACAGTCATTGAAAATGCAATGTGTTATAATTAATCATGTTCATTAATGAGCACATTAAGCCCATGTTTTATTTATTCTTTTATTTCCACTGTTTACATTATTGGATTCAGCTTCAAATGGCATTATACTATTTGTATAAAAATTATATTATCAGAGTAGCTGATGTTGCCTCTCTATTTACTTTTGGTAATGTTGTACCTATATTTCAGTAATTTAGTTATGCTCACATAGGGGACTTGAAGTATATAAAAGTTAATACAATTAAAAAATATTTAGTAAGACAAAATTCAAACTTTGTCTTGCAGACTAATAAGAGATATATTCTCTTTGCATAATCTCATAATAGGTACACATGATATATGAATATTAAAGTACATGTGTAAATAAATTGAGTAGGTTCCTTGGATGTAAGCAGTAAACTTGGCTAACACAAGTAAACATTAATCTATTCACACTTTAGAAATGACATTCATTATCAATTGAAATTGATTAAGTACAGTGAAAGATAACACAGACACACCTTTTCTAATTTTAAAATGTATAGAATATTCTGCTTCTTGATCTATGTCTTGATTCCAGATAAATACAATCAACTGTTGCGGTATTCCCATTCTTCACCATGCTAACCATAATTTGTTATGATCCACAGAGTTAAATGCTTTTATAGTTAATGAACAAGATTAAACATTTTCTGCTATGTCGGTTTGATGATCCATCTAATGTCTGCATTGATATCCCTTGGTTCAAATGTTTGTCTAAATCTGGATGGAATTTCTGACACTTTCTGTAGATGAACTATTGCAACTGTTTTTAAATTATCTTTGGCAAAATTTTTCTTTAATAGATGTCCACAAAATTGTTTAATAATTTCCTCATTCTGTGGAATCACCTCTCTTTGGAACAGGCACAAATATGGATCCAGTTGATTGGCCAGGTAGCTGTTGTGAAAATTGTTTGAGATAGATGAGTGCTTTCAATTTTCTATCATTTGTGGACATATCAAAATTGATATTCAGTCAATTCCTGGAACCTCATTTTTTACCAAATGTCACTGGACTTATGCCTTCAGAACAATGAATTCTTAATCAGTATAAATAACCCTTAAAATTAAGAAAACAAAAATCTGGACAATTAAGCAGCATCATGTCCTAGGAAAAGTTTTAAGTTATCAAAATAAATGCTTGGCAATGAATAAGGAAAACATAAAGATGAATTTATGTCTTTAAATTATGGTTTTGGCAAAGAATATTAGGTACACAATGAATTTCTAGATGAACAAACAATTCTGTCTTGGAAGATGTATGGGGAGAACGTTCCTTTGAAAGTAAGATAGAGAATGCATCTCATATTCTTTGGAGGCACCCTTCCCTCGAGGAGGACTTGCTAAAGTAGAGGGTCAGAAAAAAAACAGAGGAAGGCTAAATTTGCTGATGCTTGGTAGAACAAATAGATATAAGCTGTGTTAGGGTTCTCTAGAGAAACAAAACCAGGAAACTTATGATGATAGATGATAGATAGATAGATAGATAGATAGATAGATAGATAGATAGATAGATAGATAGACACAACATGAAGGAATA
This sequence comes from Echinops telfairi, assembly GCF_000313985.2. NCBI lineage: Eukaryota > Metazoa > Chordata > Mammalia > Afrosoricida > Tenrecidae > Echinops > Echinops telfairi. The sequence goes on from NW_022111377.1 coordinate 3,864,153, forward strand.
TAACAGCTAATTATTCCACCCAGCAGGACAGAGGGCTCAGTTCAACTCACTTCCATGGAACAGTTAATATACTGGACGTACTTCAACTCATGAGGGCCACTGGGTCCAGGGTCAAGGAAGCTGACAGCTGAGTCTTCCTTTGGGCAAGGCAGGCAATGGGGCCACAGGCAGCAAACAGCAGGGCGGGTCACCAACAGGCAGCAGCTCAGGAGCTTAGCAAAGCAGGCCTGGATGGGATATTGAACTCAAGCAATGCAAGAGAAATCAAGCAACGCAATAGGACAGGATCCGTCAGCCTCAAGCTCAAGCGATGTATACACCAGCAGAGCAGTGAAGCAGATCTCAAAGGAACCTTAAGCTCTAGCGACAAGATCCATGGGTTGGCTGTCCCATAGGTAGTGTAGCTCACAAGTTGAGGCAAAGAACTAGCTAAAGCAGCTGCACACTGGTCTGATCACCAGAGAGCAAGGGAGCGAGGGGCAGGCCTTGCCAAGCCATTTATCTCTTTGCTCTCCAATCAAACTGTGACCTTATCAATCCCACATGTTCCTATTGGCCAAGTTGGCACAATAAACCTACCCATGACAGAAGCCAAAAGGTAAAGTATAGGAGGACTTTTAAGACCTTGTGGAATAAGTTAATTATCCTTTAATTTCACTTTTTCACAAACATTTGAAAGCTCTCTTATATACATGAAGTCTGTGAAGAATCAGATAGCCAGCAGTAGCATTTCCTATCTGGAGGAGGTAGAAAGACAATTGGAGTTATATGGTAATCATGGCAGCGGAATATGAGGAGCTAAAGTTCTAGTGAGAAAAGAGATGCAAAGTAAGAAGTACATTTTTGTACAAGTAATTTTAGACAATCCTAAGATGCACAGGATATGAGACAAAGTAATATAAAAGGAGAAGATAAAAATCAGATAAACATTTTTACAGTTTCTTTTGTTATTCAATCATTCCACTGGAAATTAACCTTGTCCTATTGAACAAACCCTAGGAAATATTCTAGAAATTTGGGTTTTTAAAAGTGTATGTAGGCTTGAAGATAAACAAGTGGCCCTCTAGTTCAGAAGCAACAAAGCCCACATGGAAGAAGCACACCAGCCTGTGTAACCATGAAGTGTTGAAGGAATCAGGTATTGGCATCAAAGAACAAAAAATCATATCATTGTAAATGAGGATGAGTGCAGATTGGAGACCCAAAGCTCATTTGTAGGCAATTTACAGAAGGGTCGTGAGGAGGAGACGAGCCAGTCAGGGTGCAGGGTAGCAGTGATGAAACTTAGAATTTTCCTCTAGTACTTAAATACTTCCTCAC
>NW_022111377.1:3865619-3890131 GCF_000313985.2 Echinops telfairi
AGGTGGGGTAGAAAGGGGGAACCGATTACAAGGATCTACATATAACCTCCTCCCTGGGGGATGGACAACAGAAAAGTGGGTGAAGGAAGACATCAGAAAGTATAAGATATGACAAAATAATTATAATTTATAAATTGTCAAGGGTTCATTTGGGACTGGGGAGCAGGGAAGGCGGGGAAATGAGGAGCTGATACCAAGGGCTCAAGTAGAAAGCAAATGTTTTGAGAATGATGAGGGCAACAAATGTACAAATGTACTTGACAGAATGTAAACACACACACATATATCCACACAAACACAGTAGTTATTGCTTCTAGCATTCCACTACCTATAGTCACACTTAGTCAGACTTAATCCAAATTATCAGTGTATGGTTGCAGTCAAATTCTCTCCATAATTTATTTGCCTTAATCTCCTTCCAACAAAAATTAAACATTGTTATTGAGTGGATACAAACTTATAGTGACTTTCCTAGGGTGGTTTCCAAGACTGTAACTGTTTATGGGAGTAGTAAACCCAACTTTCTCTCTCAGAGCACCTGGTAGTTTCAAACTGCCAACCTTGAGAATCACAGCTCAGTGCATAACCACTATGCCACCAAGGCTCCTCTTTAGTCTGTTCAACCAGAATAATGGCTTCCCAAAGCATCTGCTAGGCCTGTTGATTCCAAAGCAGAGAGGTCAGAAGACTATGGCAATTGTTTTTGGAGATTACAAATAAATGATCCTGACAGATTTTCTCTAAACACAAAGGATAGTCATGGGCACTTATTATGAAGAATATTTAAGAAAATTGAAAATTGCATTGTTGAGAAAAAGGTCGGGCAAACGTCACAGGGGAATTTTCCCATCATTAAAATACACTTGCTCATATTTGAGGGCAGGAAGGAGCTACTGCCCAATGAGCATTTCATTGATATCTTTATTCCATTCATTTTACAGCATTGATCCTGCCGATTCAGACTTCTTTTTGTTTTCAAAGCCCAAAGCACATTTTTAAATGAAGATGTTTTGAGGCCTTTGAGCATGCCAAACCTCTGTTTAGATGCAGTGTAAATCAAAGTGCACAGAATTCTTCAGAGGAGGGTTAAACCCACTGCTCTCAAATTTATTCTGATTCATACTGACCCTATAGGGCAGAATAGAATTGCTCTATAAAGTTTTTGAGGCTGTAAATGTTTATGAACACAAAGAACTTCATCTCTTGTTGAGCGACTAGTAGGTTTAGATTGCGTAGATTTTGTGCTTAGCCACTGAGACGATTGTTTCTATGTTTATCCCGCTGAGGCACCAAGAATCCCAGGGGAAGAATTAGAGAGGTGGAAATAGTGCTTTCCAACGTGTGTAACCTAGACATAGGATATATTGTAAAACAATATCTTAACATATCAATATTTATTAATAAACCTTTCGGTGACTTGTAGCAACACCTTTTGACTTATCTTTGTGTGACACATGTTGGGGATAAGATAATATATAACATATCTTTTTTTTTATATTTAAGGACTTATCACCTTGGTAAAAGTTTTAGGGGTCTAATGGGCTAGACCATGTCAAATTAGCCACTCTAAAGACAAGGATAAATGAACTTGGCATATCCAACAACTTAAAAAAAATGTTTTTAAGCACAACGCATAATGGGGCTCTCAATTTTAGATAGATCATATATTTTATTTGAGTATGATTATCTAACTCACATGCAGAGCATTTTATAAGGCTACCAGTCTTTCCCAGAGCGCAAAGCAATAGAAGGCTCTGTAATAGAACTAAGATAGTTACCCTGTCACATAGGACACCTGTCTCAGCACTTTGTGTGTTGCTTAAAGTACCTGTGGAAGATACAAGTCTGTGTGAAGCCTTTACTGTGCCTTATAGCTGAATCATCAAGAAGGAGAGTGTAAACCTTAGGAAAATGTTGGATATTGCTTATGTGAACCATTAAAGGGAGAATCCCTCATGCATCACATGGCTAATCATGCAATTTTAACTGAGTTTATTTTCAGCTCAGGCCCTATACCATAGGCTACCTGGATTTTAGACTTTGTCTTCTCATTATTCGTTATATTATCTCAAAGAGCTGACAACACTGTCAGTAAAGTGGAACAGGGGTATATATAAACTATATTATTGAATTTGGTGCCCTGTGCTAAATCCTCATTGTATTCGTCAGCAGGATTCAGTTAGTTAAATATTTTTAACATGTGTAAGTGAACATCCCATATATTATAATCTATAAAGCTTCCCATATATGAATAATTCCCTTTTCTTAATAGCATTCCAAATACTACATCATTGGATAGTTCAATGACACTCTTAGTAAAATTACCAAAGGCCACATGGAGGTTACTTATATTATCTCTCAAAGAGCTGACAACCCTGTCAGTAAAGTGGAACAGGGATAAATATAAACTCCAGATATATGAATCGATTTTGAACTCTCATTTAACAATAAGCCCAAACCTGAGAACAATTAGTTCTTATGATATGGCCCTGCACAGTACTTAGCCTCATAAAGGGTTCATTGAGGATATGTGTCATAAAGATATCAGTTGTGAAACAACCAGATGGTGCTCAGCTCTCAGAGAGAATAGTGTCTGTGCTGCTAAAGACCTGTCATAAAACAAGCAATCATCTAAGTGAAGTGTCAGTCCACATGGATGTAGCACACTGGACTGTGCGATCCTAGGATTGTAAGTAATAAAATTCAAGATCAAAGGAAAGAATTGCATTAGATCTTAAACTCCAAGCACTCCATTTGTAGAATGCTATGGATGACAGTGAAAGCCTCAAATCCATATGCAAATCATCGGAGTCCCTGAAACCATTGTCTAGGCTCTAGACAATGAATGGTCTTGCCCTCAGATAGAGTGCATTGGAATGTGGATTCATGTAGATAGTGTTAGGTTTAAATTTAACATATAACTTCTTTTCCCTTTTGAACCATCCTTAATTTGTTTTCTAGTTGATATTATTCTGCTTTCTTTTTGATTGAGGTTTGACTGTTTTATCTTGTTCTGGTTATTGGCGGGGTGGGAGCGTGTTATATAATCTTCTTTATATAAAATCCACGGTAGGTAAATCTGTAGAGATTGTAACTAGATTAATAGTTTCTTAGGTTATAGCAGGGGAAGTTGTGGGGAAATGATAAGTTAATAGCAATGAGTAGAAAAATGAAGAAATTTTCTAAATTTGACTGTAGTGATTGTGTTGTGTTGACTAGTATTCTCTACTGTTATATCTAGGTCTTAATAGCCATTGTATTGGCTACACAGTATTCACAGACAATATTCATGATTAAAGTGTTTATTAAGGACATTAATAGGTTGTAATGCAAGTGAGAAATGCTCATGAAAGAGTTGCTCATCAGAATATGTGACAAAGTCCTTTTTAGGGCTGCTAATAGATGCCCAAAGGGCATACCACTTAGCTTTCAATCTCAACCCAGAGGACTTCAGTTGATGGTCTCGTATCTGTTCATGGAAAACTACAGCAAAATCATTAATGATGTAGATCACTTGGCATTGAAGAGTGGGGTTGCTTGATTGTGCAAAGAACCAAGAACTACTGATGCCCACGATGAGAAGAATGGGTAAAGGATGGAGGATAGTAAAATTCTACATTTTTAAGAACCTTGTGAAAATACCTTACAAATAGCCAACGACAGGAAACTTAATGGAGAAAGCACCTCTTCTGCTACACTTTAAAACCCATCACTGGGTTAGCACCAAGACTTGCTTTTGTGATGTTAAACTCTCTACTTCTTACTAATGCTTTCTGACTAGCATGCTTTCATCAAAGTTTCAATATTATGTTATCTGCATGCCCACCTTTCTTAGAACTAAATGATAGTAGAATGCAGAAGAATTAACCCAGGCCTGAGGCAAACGATAAATGATTCTCTAGCTCAGATGGATGAAAATGGTTTAGGTATTGATTGCTTTTTAAATGTTTGTGCCACTTTCCTTTCTGTGACAGAACCACAGTAGATTCTGTTTTTGCTAATTGAAAGAAATCCAAGAGTTAAGAAGATGGGCATACTACCTTCAGAAGTGTTTAGAACAAAATGAAGAGGCTATGTCAAAAATAGTTTCACATTTTGATATTTGTGTTTGCTCTGAATTGAATGATTTATTACTAGGTATGGTAAAGCATCCAGGTAGGCCCATTCCTGACCCTGGGATCAACATGAGCACAGTATAATTATGTAAATGAAGCATTTGTCATATTGAAATTGTGAGATAATTTTTCTTTATGCATTATGCTCAGAATTCTTTGGAAACAGAACTGGACCTCTTTATCTCAGTTCCTCAGGCAGCTACCATAGTTCCTATCACGCAGAAATTATTTAATGATATATATTGAATGAAGTTTTGAAAGCAACACATCAACACACATGGTAACTATGCACATGGATGTCTTTAGATGGAATACACAGAAATCAGTTGACTACAATTGGGAATAGAAGATACAGAAGCTGAATATCAGCAAAGTAAATGGGGCCAGAGAAATAGACAATCAATTGCTCATCAGTAAGTTCAAGTTGAAACTGAAGAAATTTAAAACAGGTGCATGAGAGCCAAAATACAACTTTGAGCGGTAATGGGTGGCAGAAGACATCTTTTAGTTTGTTCTTCTTCTTTGAACTTTGTGGTCAGACGATTCTCTACACAGATTTATTTCTGGATATATGTTTAGAAGGAATTAAAAAGCAAACCCACTGCTCCTGAGTTGATTCTGATTCACAGCAACTTTATATGGACCTTCTTAGTTCATCGATCTTAATGGGAGCAGACAGCCTTATCTCACCCCCATGGCGCTGCATGTGGCTTTGAACCACTAATCTTGCAGCTAGCAGTCCAACACTTACCCAGAGCCACCAGGGCTTCTGAGGAAGGAATCAGAATGATGGTAAATATCAGAATCTTTATAATGATAGTTTTGGCTTCTGAAAGTTGTTGTTCCCCTACCTTCAAAATTCCAGTTTTAAAAGGATCCAGAGAGATGGGTGACCTCTGGCTTTGAGAAAATTTCGCTGGTTTTGGCTGCTTGCTTCTCACCACTCTGCCTTAAATCTGTAGAAGTCTTAAAGCAAGTTCTGCACTGACCGTATATAGGCAAGCTAAACTGTTCGAGCTGAGGGCAAGACAGACAAATCCCCAAAGATTTTTGTATTCTTTTTGTTGGCAGATGGGTAAGATTTATTGCAAGATTGAAATAAAATGTTCAGGATGTAATACTTAAGAAGTCTATCGTGATCTTTGTCAATCTGACTTCCATCTACTCAAAGAACTTAATATTTTTATGCTGTATAGAACTTACTATTAATAGAACAAACAAAACTTGTTTTGAATTCTCCTTTAGTTTAACCTTTTCTTCCCTTTTTTAAAAAACACAATTTAGCTATGTGCCTTCAAGAATTAAGAAAATACATCTATGATTTTCTTTCATACAAGTCTTGGCGAGGTCTTCAATAGTGTTTAACTTTCTAATTAAAATTAACTAACTGAGATTCTTTAGGGAAAATTGTCTTAAGTTATAGAAGTGCTACCGTGTGTTACGGAGTCCCGATGGTGGAGTTGTCAAGTACTCAGCTACTAACCCGAAGGTTGAGGGTTCAAATCCACAGCCTATGTGTGGGAGAACGATGTGGAAGTCTGCTTCACTGAGGACTGTTAGCCTTGGATGGGACAGTTCTGCTTTATCCTACTGAGTTCCTCAAGTCAGAACTGCAGGAGATTTGGGTTTTTGTTTTATCACTGTTGGCATTTGATTATTTATTTAGATTGTAAACCGCAACAAAACAGCTTTTGGAAAAGGCCAGCTTATCTTCCAACATTATTAGGGCCCTCTTTTATTAGACCATGTTTAGGGGCACATGAAACATTATCTTACCTGATGTGACATTCAGAACAGCAATCTAGAAAAGTAGGAGGAACTAGCTGAGAACCATTTAAACTGTGGTACGTGACACAAAGAATCACTTAGTTAAGTGATATAACTGCAAAAAAAAATAGTTATTCGTTCTGAATCTGGCTTCAGTTAGTAAAGTCACTGAAATGAGATTAGGATTATATTTTATATCATATTTGTGTACTCTTTGGGTGTACTATATTTACCCCCTGCACACTCACTAACTGTTAGCCAGTGTTAGTTATGGAGATCTGGTATTAAAAATGTATAAAGGTAATAAAATCGGAGCATCAACAAATGCTAAAATAGTCAGCATGTCATAAATAACAGTGTGACAAAACTGTCTTTACAAGCTCGGTTTAATCACCTTGTTTCTTTGATTGTGCTAATGAGAAAAAAAGGATCGATCCAACAATGAGAGAAAGTCATATACAGCCACGCAGACATGAGAGAAGAGTTAAGATCTCTGCTGCTAACGAAAAGCTCTGCAATTCCACGGGAGGAAGGTGTGGCAGGTTGCTCCTGTAAGATCACAGCCTTGTAAAGCCCGTGGAACAGTTCTCGTCTGCTCATAGCATCATTGTGGAGTGGACTTGACTCCATGACAATGCACCAATACAAAACAAGGAACCCCGGGGGTGCGTGGCTGTACCCTTCTCTTCTAACCCAACTGTTGTGCGTTGGAACCGAGAGCTTCTAGAAAGAAAGACGTGTGCAATTGCTTTTGTAAAGATCACAGTCTAGAAAATGAGGGGTTTGTAAACTAAATACTTTAGTGATTAAATCACTGGGACTGGGGGTTTAGGAAGACAGGTCCGTGGTGCACCAAAGTCTATAGGCTTACCATGGCCTCTAAAGAAAACATTGCACTTCCTCTTTTCGTGTGTAGCAACTGGAGTCTTAAAACTTCAGGAATGACCATCTACAATGCAGCTCTTTGGTTTCTCTCCACCCAGAACAAAGAAGTGCAGAAAATAAAGGCTGCATGGAACAATGAGCCCAAAGGACTTACGAACCATGTTGACCACAACCTGCACAACCCTGAGACAAGAACTAGATGGTGGCCGGCTGCCACTGCTGAGCACTCTGAAAGGAATCACACTGAGGATCCTGGATAGAGTAGGAAAAGTGTGGTTATAAAACTCAAAGGCATAAACAAACGTCCAGGCTAAGGGGTTTGTTAGAGACTGCTGAAACTCTTAGCTACCCTTTAAACCTGGAACTGAATTTACTCCAGGGATGCAACTTTCAGACAAACAATGGACAAGACTGTAAGATAGACAGTGGCTCCAGGAGGTACACATTCCTTAAATCAAAACAAAGCGAACAAACAAACCTCAGAAAGATCAAAAGGGTAGCCCAGGGAAAGAGCTGAGAAGGCATGAATGGATAAAGAAAAAGAATGAATGGAAATTGCAAGTACAGGAAATAAGCGGGAAGAATGCTGCTGCATTGTGGGCACTGAAAACGAAGTTATGTCTGACCCAGGCCATGGCATTTTCCATGGCCTCCTCTGCGTGAGAAAGCTGGACAGTGAATGAGGAAGATCTAAGAAAAAACGATGCATTTAATTATGGTGCTAATGAAGAATATTAACTATATCACAGATTTTTTAAAAGAATGAGAAAAAAAAATCTCGGTTGGAAGAAGTACAGTCGTAAAGGCCCTCAGAATCAAGAGGAGAGACATGCTTTGGCCATGATATCAAGAGGGGCCAGCTTCCAGGGAAGGTTAGCATGTTGGGTGAATTAGAAAGTGAGACAAAAAGAGGAACACACTCAAGAGAGCTTGACACAGTGCTTACAATAATGAGCTCAAACACAGGAGCAATTGTCAAGCTGGTACAGGACGTGAAATGGTTTCAGTGTGTTGTGCAACTGGTTAGTTATGAGTCAGAACTTACTTTAGAGTACCTAAAACAACAATGCCACCTGTCTTAGGCCGGGTGCTCTAGGAAGGGAAATGAACTCTAACCAGACTCACTGCTACGGAGTTTGTAATTGTTTACAGGAGTAGAAAATCCAGTCTTTCTTGGCACTGCTGGTGGTTTCGAACTGCCGGCCATGAACGACATCACAACACTACCAGGACTCCAAGCAGAGAAGGAAAAGCAGCACAGACATAGCAAGTGGGGTGGAGCCTGGTAAGCAGGTTTCTGCAGCACGTCCAGAGCAAGAACAGACAACAAAGAAGGGATAGACTGTCTGCTTCTGAGGAATTTGCTATTGGAAATATCACGAATTACAGCAGAATATTACCAACCATTGGAGTGCTGGAAGACGAGCCCCTCAGATTGGAAGGCACTCAAAACATAATTGAGGGAGAATTGATTTCTTCATGTAGAGGACCGTAGTGATGTGGATGGATTAAAGTTGTCAGGAACTTCATTTATTGTTGCACAGCTCAAAAAATGAGAAGAACCAGCTGTAAACATCTATTTAATAACTGAACCTGGAATGGTTGAAGTATGAATCTAGAAAAATTGGATTTTGTCAAAACTGAAATGAAACACATAATGGTTTATATAGTAAGCATTAATGAGCTGAAATGGACCGTGTTGGCCATTGTGAATCAGATAATTATATGGTTTACTATGTCAGTAACATCATGCTAAATGGAGAGAAAAAAACATGCTGTCTAGGATTTTATCATACTTGGATCTAGTCCATAATCCATGCTCATGGAAACAGCATTTAAGAAATCAAACAATACATTGCATAAATCTCCTACACAGGTCTCTTTAAATTGTTGAAGAAGAAGGATTTCTCTTTGGGAATGAAATTGTGCCTAATTGAAGCCATGGTATTTTCAGTTGTCTCATGTTCATGTAAGAGCCGTGGTGGTGTGGTGGTATGCATTGGGCTGCAATCTGCAAGGTCAGCTGTTCAGAACACCAGCTGGAAAGAAGATGAGATTTTCTACTCCAGTCTGAGAAACCCACAGGGGCCGTTCTACCCTGTCCTTGTGAGTCAGCAGTGACTCCATGGCAGTGAGTTTGGATATAGTTTTCATATGCCTGTGAAAGTTGACCATTGATAAAGAAGGCCAAAGAGTCAATCAATGCATTTGAATTGTGGTATTGGGGAAAAAATATCGAACTGATCACGAATTGCCAAAAGAACGAAGAAATCTGACTTGGAAGTACAACCAGAAGGTTCTTTACATGCCAGGATGGCAAGATGCCATCTTACATTTTTTTTAGGCATGTGATCAGGAGATACCGGTCCCTGGAAAAGAACATCTTGCTTGATAAAGTTGAAACGCAGAACAAAAGAGAAAGAGCCTGAACCAGAAGGCTTGACTGTGGCTGCAACCCTGACCTCCAATATAACAGCCATTGTGAGCGTGGGGCAGGACCAGGAAGTGTTTGGGGCCAGGACTGCCTTGAGGGCACCTAACAACAACCACAGCATATTCATGAAACATAATGTCATCTACCGTATTCTAGTTTATTTGGAGCAATTTATATCTCATGTGAGATATAGAAAAGAAACAAGACAGAGAGATCAGATGAAATTCCTTCCACCAAAAAAGAAGAGCCCCTAGCAGAGTATGTCCTCTGTATCTCGGATCCCTGCACTGAGAACTACCTACAGCAAGAGAAAGACTGACGGCAAGGCATGAGAGGACCTCCACGGAAGGCCAAGTGCACAGATATGGAAAGTGGTCAGGACTTCCCCCTAGATTTGACAGAAAGTGAAAGCCTTTTTCTCTCTAGAGCTGGTGTCCTGAATTTGCACTACTAGGCTTATACGTTTGAATGAATAAATATCTGTGTTTTCAAGTGAAAGAAAGAAAAGGAAACCTAAGGGGAATTCTACTCTTGTACATGGATTTGCTACGAGTCTTGTTCTACTGAAGGACTGCTAGTACCAACAAATGTGGAGATGGAACAGGCTTCCTATTGCAAGTTTGCTGATACACCTAAAATAGACAGCAGAAGGCAGGGACAATGGAAAGGTTGATGATTTGCATGCACCCAGAGACTCCTCCGAAAAGAAGACATGGAGATCCAGTTTCGAAAAGGTCCCTTTAAAAACTCCAGGAGGCAAAGTCCCCCTGCAGTATACATGGTACTGCCGTGAACCAGAATGGGTTCAATGGAAGCTGATTATTCATAAGAAATAATAGGGAGTTTTTCAGATGTAAGAACTTGGCTCTTTTTTTCTAATTTACTTGGTAATTTTATATATATATATGCATATATATATGATACAGATGATAGTATATAATATATATGTAATATATATATAATTATTTTTCCCTTTCTGGATGTCAGTTTTCTCTTCTGGAAAAGTAGAGGGTTAGATTTTATCTTAATTCATGGTAATTTGTAGTCAAACTTGCTCTGTGTAGCATTTTTTGATCAATAATAAGAATATGTACAATATTTACTCCACCATCATGCTTGCTACTTCAATTTTCCCGTGTAAATTGGGCTCCCCAGGAAATCGATTCACTGTTGAAAACATGCGTATAATGGCTTTACAGAAGAATGAGGACAAGGCATATGTGGGCAGAGAGCAAGAAGCCGGTTTGTGAAGGAATCACTACACTGGTTTCTGCTCACACCCGTGGAGATGCTCGAGTGGGATTGTGACCTCACGGATGTCCTCAGCTCCACATGGAGGTGAGAAATTTGTGACTTCGGATTTGATCATTGAAAACCAATTGTGTGTGCCACCAGAAATTGGTTGTAACTTTATGTGAGATGGCTTTTTTCAATGGGGAGCAATTGATAGCTCCTCCAATACTCTACTGTTGATGCGGGGTGCCATCAATCTATTCCAAGTCATGAGACTATGTACCTGAGTAGAACTGCCCCTTAGACTTATCTTGGCTATACTATCTGTAGAACAATATCACCAGGTCTTTTTCTCACAGAGCTGCAGGATGGGTTTGAACTACCAGGCTTTTGAGAATTGTAGAGTATTTAAACTATTGGCCCTGAGGGCTCCTTCTCAGTCTACGACCCATTTTAAATCCTCCTTGCCACCTCTCTGGTCTTGGCGCGCTAAGGAGAACCTCTGGTCACCTTATCTCTTTGGCCATGATCACGGAATTGGTCCTCTTACCCTCAAAACTGAAGATAGAATTATCAAGAAAGTACCTCTGAGAATGACATGTGCAACAACATAGTATTCATGACTCACTGTCCTAAGATGATCTTCCTTTCTGTTTTTCTAAAATTGGTGTATATATTTGATAATATATTTATATTAATCTATCTTTATAAGGGCATGAGAGATTGATTTGTGTTACATGTTGTTAAGCTTTCATGGAAAAAGGAGATGTGAACAGGATTGGGTAGGTTAAATCTCAATGCTAGCTTTCTGGACTTGAGCTGGCAGGCAGAAAGCACCAATCATGACAATACCAAGTGTGGGCTATGTATACATGCATGTAGGCAAATACAATTCTGCTGGTAATTTTTATGATAAATTATAATTAGGGGGTTGGATTGGATAGATTTGGAGGTAAAGGGACTAATATGAAAGGAATTACAGAGTAAATAAATTGTTAAAAGCAAACAACAACAACAAAAACTAGTAGCGGTACTATATGACGTTGTAGGGAAACATTGTCATATTTTAAAGTCTGGCAAGTGTAAGTGAGAAAAAGCAAGGGCCACGGCTTCCTACCTCATTCTCACTAGGAAGACTGAGTAGTATTGGGGCCATTATTCAAGATTTGAATCTCAGATTAGAAGGGACATAAAGTCATTGAAGACTAATTGATTTTGAAGGTCTTGTAGCACACCATGTGTCCACATTATTTGGCTATCATTGAGATCAGAGCGTGTTTCTTTGTTTGGGCGTGCACAGATGTTTTCCTAGTTGCATTAGATATGTCAGCATTGCCTTGCTTATGTTTCCCCGTGTCTCTGAGGCAGTTTTAGAAAGAGTGATAAAAAAAAAAGGTGTTTAACGTACTTTATGCAGCATTCAGCACGCCACTTTGTGCAAATAGATCTTCAATACCTGTGGGTAAGGATTTTTATCATGAGCCACCGTGGAGTTATCCACAAATGGACAATGACAGATTTTTCAGCAAGTTGTCACCTATATTCCTTCTATTTTCTCACTATCATCGAGTATAGCACCTCTGACTTTACAGTGTTTTACAAATGGCAACTCACTTACCTTCACACCCTTCCTGTGAAATATAATTGTGATGAGAAAACTTGTTATAGTTTGAGAGGCAGGTGAGGAGAAAGAACACAGGCAATTGCTTATCATTTTAGTTAGAAGCAGAAGGGAAAACTGTATCCAGGCTCTTGATTTCAGTTTGGATTACTGAACCACTTCATGTGGTACTTGGCAATTATTCCTTCACTTCCAGGGTCTCTGACTTACATCGATTTTGTCAATTAAAAATAATAAAGGAAATGGAAAAACACAAACCTATTAGTTCTTCGTGATAGAAGAAAGAGTGTGTGTAGGTTCCATAAGGCCTCCCTCCTCTCTCCAGCAATGTTCAGAAAGTCATACTTTTTCTGAAACCCTGGAGTAGCATCTCAAGTGCTAATCTTAGATAGCATATGTTTATGGGATCATAGTTTCAGGATAACTATAGTGATATAACATTTCTATCATAATTTATTTCTAAATCTTTTCAGACATACATATAAGTAGTGTGAGCATTTTCTATTTATGAAAAGAGAAGAAAGAGTACTGATGAGCTTGCCTATCTCACAATCAAAGAACGCATCATTCTGAATGTTCTCATTCCAAAAATTATTGCTGCACAAAGTGCAGATTGACTCCAATACAATAGAATATTTTAAATCTGTGTATCCCAGGGGAAACACATGTTAATTAAGAAGAGTTCCGATTTCCAGATGCTCACAGAACTTGATGGTGCTAGTATAGATCAGTCATTATTTCACAAGTGACATTCAAAACAAACATTGTGCTTCCCATTCAAGCAGTAAATCTCATATATTTGCTAAGAGTGACTCCCTTAGCAGCAGGAAGGCAACTGGGATGCTGGCAGGACTAAATAAAACAAGAGGGGGATGTGGCTCACAAGCAGTGGTTCTTATTGCTTCTGTGATGCACCATTGAGTTGGCTCTGACTCACGATGACCCTAAATGGTGCACAAGGAAATGGTCCCTATGATTCCACAATTTAAGCCCAGGTTGACCTGTACTGCCTACCAGGTATGACCACTGCCTCAAAGAAGTTTTTTATTTCAATTCCAATTCTATTGCTTTTCAACTTTGTGGCTTTGGACAAATCAATTTAAGCTTTTTGAGATGTTTCTTCCAATGCAAAACATTGAATATTTGGGTCGGTATATCCCCTCAATAAAAATCTCTATTTACCAAAAGCATTTTAAAGCTGCATACTCTGAGAGTATTATTCCTCCGGGGGACTTTCCTGTAGCCTCTATCACTATGCAGAAGTCGTGACCTGAATCAGGTGTTGAGGGTTATCACAATGACTGCATGCAGTTTACTCAAGACATGCTGATTTCAGGGTTAACATTTTGTTTAATTGTGGAGTATAAAAACATCTATGAAGAGTCAATGTTTCCAAATACACGATCCTCACAGTAGAACAATTAGGTCTTATTAATTTAGTCTTGGGTGTTATGGATGCTGGTCTAGATGAGAGTTAATGTTACAATTTATGAAACCTATATGTATGTGGAAGCACCCAGAGAGCCTTAGCTTCATTTCTCTGCATGATGTCTGTGCACTCTATAGCCCACTGAATGTTTAGTAAACAATCTGCCATTAGCACAAACATACTGATTTCTCAAAACTGAATATTGGGGGCATGTAATGGTTTTCTATAGAGGACTGAAAAAATTACCAGATAAACAAAGCTGACCTGAAGAAGTCGATCTAACACTATGCCCTAAGAATCAATTTATTTAGGGTTTAGAGAGACCCAGAGGAATAGGATCTTCAGAAATAAAGTCAACATACAAAGATATCAGGCTGTCAGCAAGACTGTTTCAGATATGTTTTTGGTAACTTCATAATAGAGGTGATGTTAAAGTGAACGAGTGTCTATTTTCTTGTATTCTTACCTTGGTATAGGTCACAAGAAAGGGAAAGGCAACAATAGAAAAGCAGAAGACCGGGCTTTAAAATATCTATGAAATATTTCTTTTCAATGTTGAGGCTGTTCCTGCATTTCTATATGTTTTTAAAGTAATTTATCATAAGCCAACACTGGTTATACATAAATTGATAATATTCACCTCACTATCTCCAAAGCTCTTTTTAGCCATGAAAAGGTAAAAAATTGGAGATAGAATCTATCTGATGTGGTTAAATTGTCCTTGATCTTTAAGCTAGCAACTCACCATATAAGTCTAACATTTGAAGATCTGATAGGTGTCAATTTAAAGTATCCTTCTGCATCTTTATTTTTATCCCAAGGGAAAGCAACTATTTTAAGTGTTACAGTTAAAAAAAAGAAATTATAGATGTGAACAAAAGCAATATGGACAAAAGGACTGAGTAACTCTTGCTAACATTTTCAAGTCTCATTTACAATATTGTATGGCAGTAGAATTGGGCATAAACCAATTCATATTTATTTAATAGTGAAAACAACATATACCCCCAATATAAAGAATTAAGCATTGGGTTACATGTAATTGAAATGAATGTAGTGAGCTGATAGACTAGATAAGGGAAGAAACAAACTGAATACATACATTTCTAATAGACTATCTACATATTTATTAGGGACAAATATTTAATTATATTAGCATTTTAATGCCCTTGACTACTTTTTTTCTGTCCATAATTATAATTTCATTCATACCAACATTGTTTGAGGTTTAAACATGTTTAGAGAGTAAGTTCTTCTTAGATCAGCATCAGGACGGGAAGCTCTCTTGGGAAAGGCCAGTCTTGTGATAAACCAGGAAGCAATAGGGGTCAAAGTGCCAGAAGTTTCAGTGGGAAGTTAATGATCCTGATTCCCCTTTAAAAAAACTAATTGGGATTAATAAATAGATCAAATCATTCTATAGTTCAATCACATCCAGCAGAATTATACACTTGCTACCACCGTATCCAAACAGCCTTTTTCTATATCGACCCCTTGACATCATCATCCCTTCACCCCACCACACCTCCGTGTCCTTCTTTCCCCCCAAACTACTTGCTGACTCTGTAGGTTCTTCAGTCCTGGTTTCCATACCCCCCAAAACAAACAAACCTACACAGCAACTTCAAGAGGGTGACACCAATGACACAACACTCCGTAGACAGCCCCTAATGCATACCATCAAAAACCAAATAAAACAGTACAACCCCCAAACATAAGATTTTTGTAACCAATTCAGGTCCAGCATGCATCCCAGGAGGAACCTGCTGACAAGTTTTAGCCGCTCATGTCAGGCTTCTGCCTTTGACCTTCTTATACTCAACTTATCAGTGCACGCCGTTTAGTGACCACTTTCCTCCCATCCTTCAATTGTGGATAAGCAGAGTTCACTTGAGGTCTATTTCCTGTACAGTTTCACCAGTGAATCTTGGGCTCCCACTGTCATCCATAGCTCTCTGCAAACCAGAGTCTCAGACTTTAGGCTCTGATACGAATCTGTCCCTTTAATGTCGGATTATATGCTTTGCAATCCTTTGGTGACTGATGATGGTGTGTTTCTTCCATGTAGACTTCGTTGACTTCTCACTTAGATGGCTGCTTATTTGGAGATAAAACTTTCAGACCCCAGATGCTCTTTTATTTGGTAGGTGGGTACCATTCAGTGACTTCACCGCATTTTGCTATACTATTCATCTCCTCCGTGTTCCCTTCCTGGGGGAGAGTATCAAGCAGGGCCATGATGTAAGAACTAATTGTTCGTAAGTTGTAGCTGGGATGTTGTGTGGGCCCCCAAACCAGTCCTGGATCTATGTTTGTTTGGTTGTTTGTTTTTGGTCTTTAAATGTATTCTTACTTGGAAATTAACTTGTGTCATGTCATTGTATCGTTCAATCTCGGCAAGCAGAATTGTACCTTTGCTTCCATAATCAGTTGCCCACCATCCTCCTCATCTTTCTACTCTAAACCATAAATTCTTAAGCTCATTTAGCCTATCTCCCCCTTTTCAGATAAAAGGGAGAACATCCAGTTATCTCCTGGTAACTGGAAACTCTTGTACTATAGCCCACCCAAAAAAAAAAAAAAAAAAAAGCAAACCAAAGCAAAACCTGTCATGGAATCAACTCTTACTGACAGCAACTTCCTGTGGATTTCCAGCACTATAACTGTTTACAGGAGTAGAAAGCCAAGTCTTTCTTCCAGGGAGCTACTGGTGGATCAGTACTGCGGACCATGCCTATCACAGCCCAAGTTGTAACCACTGCACCAATGCAAAATAAAAGCATAAGGTTTTAGTTTTGCAGTCCCTGTGGATCAGTCGAGTGTCCCCTAGGGGGAAGTATTGCCCACTCTGGGAACCTGTTCTAAATCAGAAATTTTATTACGTACATCAAATTCTATTAAGTAATACTGCATTTTATAAAGTAAGCTAGTTCAAAGTCTCTAAAACTCTCATATATTGCTGATGGAAAATTACTTTTTAAAGTTAAGAATATATCTGTTATGAAACCCAGCAATCTCATGACTAAATATTTTAACAGGAGAAAGGAAAACTTAGGATCACACAAAAATCTGTACTTTAATGTTCATAGTACCTTTACTCATAATTTTTCAATCAATAGATGCATAAATAAACTGTGGTACATCTATGCGATGGAAGTCTACTAATTAGCATATGGAAAAAAGACATAATGAAGTTAAGAGGCATGCTAATAAGTGAAAGAAGCCAGTTAAAAATGTTATATCTTTTCAATTACATTTATATGACATTCTGGAAAGGCAAAACTATAAGAGAGATAATCGTTTTCAAAAGCTTGAGTGGGATAGGGGATTGACTACCCGGGTATTGACTGGAGTGATTGGGTTGCTATGCACCATGGTCATTATGGGGGATACACAATTCTAAGCATTTGCTGAATCAGATAGAACTATATATCACAAAGAGCAATTTTTAGTGCATGCATTAAAAAAAGTAGGATGTGAAGAAATCTTAATGAAATGCAAACTGTGACAAAGGAATAGCCACACATTGATGATATAATGATGCGTTCAAAAAGTAACCTGTGTAATTTTAGAAAACATTGCTGTGATTAGGTGCCATAAGGCTAAGGTCAAAACATAAACCAATTTTTAATTAGTAAACTTGCTTCTCATAGGTATATGAGTTAGGAGTTCTAAAACTTTTCAGGAAGGTACTAAGGTTGTACACGTAAGTAAATACATTGCAGGAATGGATGTCAGAATTATTACTTAATGAAAAGGAAGAGGTTCTGCATAAGAAAAGGAAAATAATGGAAATAACCCTGGAACTGGAAGCATCAGTATAAAGTCATGATTTTTTAATGCAGATATACTTTCTCAGTTATTTAGTGCTGCTGCTACAATAAAAAGACTGCAAACTGTTGACTTGAGTAAACATGAATTTTCCCATAGTTTATAAGGGTAGAAGTCCAAATTCAGATGATCTCCTCTAGGAGGAATCATTTTTAACTTCTTGTCTCTTGGTTCTAGGAGATTCCCAGCACAGGGGCCCTGAGTCCCAAGGACATGCAACACTTCGGGCTTTTCTTTCTTGGTGGTAGGAGGCTCCTCTCTCTGCTCTCTTTTCTTTGATTTTGTCTCTACATTGGATCAAGTCTGTGACCTGATCATGGGCATTGCACCCAACCTTCAATCCTTCACCACTGGTTGATTCATTACATCACAGGGATGACTGAATCATTATAGAATGACAAATCACCTCTTTACATGACGACCAAACCCAGAATTATGGTCTAGTCATGTTGTCACATATTTTGGGAGGGAACACAGTAGAATCAATGGCAGATGCCTACGTATGAAGTCAATAGCATCGTGTAATATCAGGATGGTTTAGTATACAGATGTGTTTCCTAAACTTTGCTTCCTGAGAGTCTAAAATCAATGGCAATTCAGTTGCAATGAGAACACCAGGATGATAAATCTTGGAAGACAATCAAAGAAACCTTGAAAAAGGAGTATGTTACAGACCTAGGGTAGTAAATATAGGCAAAAGGGCCCAAATAACCTTGAGAAGCCAGGGAGCAAACATACGGTTAAAATAAGAGTGGGGACACATGCTTAAGACCTAGGAATCAATGTGAATTGCACTCACTATCCCTAACTTAAAAAAAAATAATTTTATTGGGGCTCATACAACTCTTATCATAATTCATACATACATCAATTGTGTAAAGCACACATACATTTTTTGCCTTCATCATTCTCAAAATTCACCTTCTGCTTGGATTCCTGGAATCAGCTCCTCATTTTCCTTTTTCCCCTCCTCCTGCCTTCCCGCTCCCCCCTCCCTCATGAACGCTTAATAATTTATAAATTATTATTTTATCTTGTCTTCTTACACTGTCTGACATCTCCCTTCACCCACTTTTCTATTGTCTGTCCCCCAGGGAGGAAGTTATATGTAGATCCTTGTAATCGATTCCCCCTTTCTATGCCCCCCTTCCCTCCCGGTATTGCCACTCTCACCACTGGTCCTGAGGGTTTCATCCATCCTAGATTCCCTGTGTTTCCAGTTCCCATCTGTACTGCCGTGCATCCTCTGGTCTAAACAGGTTTGCAAGGTAGAATTGGGATCATGATAGTTGGGGGAGGAAGCATTTAAGAACTAGAAGAAGGTTGTGAGTTTCATTATTGCTACCCTGAACCCCGAGTGATCCATCTCCCCACTACCCCTCTGCAAGGGATGTCCAGTTGTGTGCAGATGGGCATTGGGTCCCCATCATGTGCTACCCTCATTCACAATGATATGATTCCTCTCCCACCACCACCACCCCAGCCTTTGGTGTTTGAAACCTGATCCCATCGGCTCTTCATGATCACACATGTTGGTGTGCTGCTTCCATGTGGTCTTTGTTGCTTCTGGGCTAGATGGCCGCTTGCCTACTTTCAAGCCTTTAAGTATCCAGACGCTATATGTCTTGATAGCCGGGCACCATCAGCCTTCTTCACCACATTTCCTTATGTACATATTCATCTTCAGCGTTTTTGTGGGGAAGGTGATCACACAATGATCACACACTAACTTTTAAAACATATATACACACAGAATTAGTAATGGCATCTATGAGCGTTGTTAAGTGCTATTAATTTGTTTCCAACTCAGAGTCTTCCTAAGGACAACAGAACAAAACATTGTCCGGTCCTGTCCCATCCTTACAATGTTGTTGTATTAGAAACCATTGTTGCAACCATTGTTGTTAAGCCATCTTTTTGAGGGTTTGCTTGTTCAATTACCCTCTACTTTACAAAGCATGAGGTCCTTTTCCAAGGACTGGCCTATTCTGATAACATGTTCACAGTATGTGATATTCTTTTTTTAAAAATCATTTTATTGGGGGTTCATACAGCTCTTTTCACAATAAATATATGCATCCATTGTGTCAAACACATTTGTATATTTGTTGCCATCATCATTTCCAAAGCATGTTCTTTCTATTTGAGCCCTTGGTATCAGCTCCTCATCGTTTTTTTCGCCCTCCCTTTCTCAACCTCCCTCCCTCCTTCATGAACCCTTGGTAAAATATAAATTATTATTGTTTTTCATGCACAATATGTGATATTCTAAGAAGCTTCCTGGTTAGAGTTCTTTCACAACAAATCTATTGTTTTTGCTCCAACATCATAATTCAAATGCATCAGTTATTCTCCAGTCTTCCTTCGTCAGTGTCCAGCTTTCGTGTGCAGATGAGGCAACTGAAAATGACAGAGCTTGGATCAGGCACACCTGGGTCCTCCAAGAGTCATCCTTGTTCTTCAACAATTTAAAGAGGCCTGGTGCTGCAGATGTCACAATGTCACGTGACTGCTGCCTCCATGAGTATTGGTTGTTGAGCCAAGCAAAACTGAATTGCTGACAACTTCAAATTTTTCTCCTTCTTAACCATAATGTTGTCCTGTTGGTCCAGTTGTAAAGTTTAAACAACAAAAGTTTTATTATTGAGTTGTACTTTATACTGAAGGCCACGTCTTTGAAAACCATCAGCATGTGCTGCAAGCCCTCTTTGCTTTCAGCAAGCAAGGTTGTGTTATCTGCACCTCACAAGTTGTTAACTCTTCTTCCAATTCTGGTGTCATATTCTTCTTCATATAAACTAGCTTCTTGGACTAGCTGTACATCACACCAATTGAATAAGCATTGTGAAAGGACATGACCATGATGCTCATCTTCCTGATTTTAAATCAGTCACTATCTCCTTGTTCTTTTTAATGACTGCCTCTTGGTCTACGTACAGGTTCCACAGGAGTATAATTTAAGTGCTCTGGAATTCCCATTTTTCTGAACATTACTTATGATTTGTTATAATCCGCATGGTAGATGCTTTTGCATAGTAAGAAAACACAAGTAAACGTTTTTCTGTTATTCTGTGCTTTCAGTCAAAATCCAGCTAACCTCAGCAATTACATTCCTTTTTATTTTTTCTCCGTTTCTTTATTATTTTTTAAAACATTTTATTGTGTAAAGCGCATTTGTACTTCATTCTCAAAACATTTTCACTCCACTTAACCCCCCGACATTAGGTCCTCATTTTTCCCCTCCCTCCCCGCTCCCATCTCCCTCATTCGCCCTTGATAGTTTATAAATTGTTATTTTTTTTGCCACATCTTCTTCTGAATTTGGAAGCTCCCTGTCAATGTATTGCTGCAGCTATTTTTGAATTATCCTCAGGAAAATTAAGGCACATTACCGCCTTAATCTTTAACACTGCAGATCCTGAATTGGATCATAACACTTCAGCAACGAAAAATCATTAATTGAAAAGCTGGAAAAATATGAATGAAGCCTACAGTATATTTAACAGTTGCATACCAATCAACATCTACTTATTAGTTTTTTTTATTTATACCACTGTATACAGGGCATAAGCATATCTAGAATAGTGATTCTCCACCTTCCTAATGCCACAACCCTGTAATACAGTTCCTCATGTTGTGGTGACCCTCCAATCATAAAATTATTTTCATTGCTACTTCATCACTGTAATTTTGCTACTTTTATGAATTAGGCGACCCCTGTGAGAGGGTCATCTGACCCCCCAAAGGGGTTGCGACCCACAGATTGAGAACTGCTGATCTAGAATAAAGGCCAGATGGAAACTCTGTTCTGTTTTTCAAACTTTTCTTTAAACTTAAAGTTATTTCAAAATAAAACTTAAAATTTGGTGTAAAGTATGGCATGGGGAGGTGTAACCTCTTACTTCCCAAGGAGGAGGAGAATCAAACTCATTAACCGAAAGCCCATTTTTCTGACCAGAAGTCAGCAATGCCTCCACCCTCCACCCTCCTTTACTTGTTTTGACACCAACCAGCACTCCCCAGACACATCCTCCTATGTCTACTGCATTTGATAATCGACTGCAAATGGTCACCCAGCGCTGGCAGATGATACACTTGTGGGGTTACTTAATGAAATGAACAGACTGTAATTCAGGATCATATGTGCTCAGGACACAGTTTGTGGACAATAAGTTCTCTTTTGTATAATGCTGGAAGTCAAGCTTTTTTTGGTCCCTTGGCCCCTTAGCTACATGGTGCTGTGGTCTCTGCCCCACTCAGGCAAGAGTTACAAAGATCTTTAGCTCTGCTGATAAACATGTAAAGGACATGTCACTCCACCATAAACCTCATCCCAAATGTGCCTGACTCTAGCTATCTATGTCAGTGAACCTAGCTCACCTGTTTTGGTGTGTGGGCACACCCCACTTTGCAAGCAAGCCTCCTCCCCAAAGGCGCTCAGCTTCACTCACTCATGGGGTGAGGAAGCCTGCTGCCCGGGTGCTGTTGCCTCTGCTATTGCTGTTTCCCACATCTCTGGTTCACAGTACTCTGTCTCCTGGAACGAGAAGATTCAAGGAAAAGACCTCAAGCTCTAAAAGACTCACTCCGTTCTTATCTCTTGTTTTTTGATGTCAGCGAGATAGCTCATTTAAAACCCTGCTAGCTGACAAACTGACCACTTCACTCATTAGAGATCTAAGGTGTTATAATAAAAATTGACAATGTTAATTATCACTTACAATTCAATCCTATAATGGTATGAAAATCTTCCCCTTACCTCCTGTTACCCAGACTTATAAGGAAAAGAAGATATGTGCCCAATTTGCATGGTTCCACCCACTTGTTTGGTGAGAGTTATAAAGACTATGGCTGGAAAAGTCTTATCAAGAAAATCGCTCAACACAATTGTAAACTGCTGATTAGTATATAATTTAATGAGGAACCAAGGCATTAGCTAATATTCCTCATTATATCTGTGTCAATTCAATAAACTTTATGTGAAATTTAATGAGTCTATTAGGTGAAGCTGAAAAATTGGCCAATTTGTTTCTCTATTGTATGGAGAGCTATGTACTAGAAATTATGAAATCAAATTAAGACCGTGAGTCTTTATGGATAAAAAAATGACTAACTTATTTTTGCATTCTCCCTATCTATCAGCAAGTGTATGTAGTAGACCCCCCAAATACAGAAAGTGTCCGTGGACTGAGACTTATGGACATGGGCTGAGAATGGCATTGCTTACGCTTGAACCCTAGCTGGATTCCTTGCTACATGGATGACATTAGAAAAATCACTTGACTTTCTCCAAGCCTCAGTTTCCTCATCTGTTAATTCAGAGGGGGAATTCATCATCTTTATTCCTTAGGTTTATTATTAAAAATACGTGTTTTAATATATTCCATGTGCTTAGAAAACTATCTGGCATGTTGTAAGCCCAATATAAGGGTTTATTAAATTTAAAATGGAATGAACATGAGTCTTAGAATCCCAAAATTAATTTTTAGTAGACAGCACACATACAGACATATTTTTAAAACACTTTCCCAAGCAATATACAAACAAGCACAAATTAATTTTGGTAAAAAGAATAAGTCTTTGAAAGGCTGGGTGAGGCAGTGATCACAGTCAAGTGGTGTTAATCAGGGAATGCTAACGATAAATCATTCTTTTATAAATATTATGTATCTGATGAAGTTATCCTCAAGGGTCCTTCATCATTTTTAATAAAGAAAAATTATATTCCATTTTTGAATAGTTAATGCAGTTCAGTACTCATCGCAAGCATCTTCACTTGACAATATATTTGGACCTGCAGCTTTTGTTTTTTAAATCATTTTATTAGGGGCTCATACAAGTCTTCTCACAATCCATACATGCATCAATTATGTAAAGCACATTTGTACATTCATTGCCCTCATCATTCGCAAAATATTTGCTCCCCACTTAAGCCCCTGGCATCAGCTCCTCATTTTTCCCCCTCCTTCCCAGCTCTCCCCTCCCTCATGAACCCTTGATAATTCATAAATTATTATTTTGTCATATCTTACACTGTCTGACGTCTCCCTTCACCCACTTTTCTGTTGTTCGTCCCCCAGGGAGGAGGTTATAGCTAACAATAATTTTTAAGCAAAACTCAACGGGCACCTTCCAAAATCAGTGAACCTTTGCAACAAGTTTATGGGAATGCTGCCCCGTTTAGGACAACAGTTTTTAGGTAGATTATGTATTTTTAGAAAGGTCACAGGACCACAAAGATGAGCAGGGAGAGAGATGCCAATCAAGTTTGATCAACGAAATTGTGGCTAAAGTACAGAAACTGGTGGAGGTAGAATTAGCATCCATGAAACAGCTACTGATGTTAGGATTTCACATGAGTCTGTATTTTCAATTTTACATGAACATCTTGGTCTCAGTAAGCTTTTCAGATCCATGAGTGCCCATTGCTTTTCACAAAGAGCAACTGGCTCAAAAAGTATATCTTTCCATCATTCATTTAATCAAGATCAAATATAATGAAGAGGATCTTATGGAAAAGTTTAAAACTGGGGAGGAGTTTTAGATCTACCAATAAAATCTAGAGTGCTAAGGTCAACTCAAATCAGTGTCTTCCAAGGTAGAAAGGTAGATCTGGCTGCCCAGTTAAATTAAAGACAGAGAGGTCAACTCAGAAACTCTGCTGACTTTTCTCCATTTAGTTTTTTATTTCAAAAGGATAATTGTGATAGATATTCTAAAACAGTAGTTCTCAACCTTCCTAATGCCACAACCCTTTAATACAATTCCTCATGTTGTGGTAACCCCAACCATAAAATTATTTTCATTGCTACTTCATAACTGTCATTTTGCTACTGCTATGTATCATAAATATAAATATCTGATATGCAGGATGTATTTTCATTGTTACAAATTGAACATAACTAAAGCAGCATAGTGATCAATCACAAAAACAATAAGTAATTATATATTGTGAAATATTTATTTCTAATTACAAGTAAATGAAATTTTGTCCTTTTTTTCCCTGGCTTTCTTTTCTTTTCTTTTCTTTTTTTAAATCATTTTATTAGGGGCTCATACAACTATTATCACAATCCATACACACATCAATTGTGTAAAGCACATTTGTACAATCATTGCCCTCATCATTCTCGAAGCATTTTCTCTCCACTTAAACCTCTGGCATTAGGCCCTCATTTTTCCCCTCCTTCCCCACTC
>NW_022111377.1:3890939-3892565 GCF_000313985.2 Echinops telfairi
ATATCTTTTGATAGCTGGGCACCATCAGCTTTCTTCACCACATTTGCTTATTGTCACAGTGAATATTTTCATAAAAGCAATTTCACTTGAACCACGTTTTTTTGTGATGGTTGCTTTAAGAGAACAGCACACAACTGTGAGATTTTGTTTCCTACTTGGAAAAATGCCACAGAAAGTGCTGTGATGTTGAACACAGCTTTCAAGGACAGCACTATGGGAAAAACTCAAGTGTACAAGTGATTTTCTCATTTCAAAAAAGGTAAAATATCAATTGATGGCACATCTCCTGGGAGTCTGTCAAATTCCCAAACAGAGGAAAATGTTGACACAATTCTTGCACTTTAGCTGGAAGACTGATGATGGACCATTGAAGCGATGAGGACGTTGTCTGGATTATTTTGGAGCTCGGTTAAGTGAATTTTAACAAAAGATTTGGGGGTGAGAAGAGTTGCTGTGAAAGTTGTGCTAAGGGTTTACACTGACCATGAAAAAGAGTCTAGTGTAGAAATAGGCCATACTTTGAAAGAACAGCTCTGAAGCAACCCAGACTTTTCCCCCAAGGTCATTCAATACTTGTGAGGAGACTGTTCTTATGACCCTGAAAGCAAACATCAATCAAGCCAGTGGAAGACACTATCATCGCTTCACCTAGAAAATGCTTGTCAAGTGAAATCAAAGATCAAGGCAATGATCATTTGGGTTTTTTGATGTGAGGAGTCTAGTGAATTTGGAGTTCATTCCACTAGGTCAGGCTGTTAATCAAGCTTTCTATTTAGAAGTTCTGAAAAGATTATAACAGAATTTAACAACAGAAGCCTGATTTCTAGCAGATGGGGGACTGGTTTTACGACCACGACAATGCGCCTTCTCATGCAGCCATATCAGTGCGCCAGTTTTTCACTAAAAAGCACCATGACTTTCTTGCCTCGCACATCTTACTCACCTGACCTCACTCCTTGTGACTTCCTTTTGTTTCCACAAAGGAAGAGGGACTTGAAAGGACAGCAATTTGACAACGTAGAAAAGGCGAAGAAAAAAGGAGGGTGGTGCTGTCAGCCATCCAAACAGATGAATTTGAAAAATGTTTACAAGAATGGAATTACACATTTGACAAAGATGTTAAGTGCAATGGAGAGCACTTTGAAGTTGCTGAAATTGTTTTGTAAAAAAAAAGTAAATATATAGCTGGCCGTGGGGTGGGGCGCGGAGAAAAGATTCTGTTTTTTTTGGGGGGGTTACTCCTTGTAAGAAGAGCTGCTTCTTGAACTTGCATACAGAAGTAGACCTTATTGCATAAAGAGACACTCTGTAGTAATGATAGAAATGTGCCACTTAGCTCTCTGTCAAGACACAGACAGAATTGATGTTAAATCTACTCTATCAGAATAATAGGATTTTCCTAGCACAGCTCATTTTCAAATTTCATCTTTAACATTCTTTCCCTTACATAGTAAAAAATTTTTTTTTAACATTTTATTAGGGGCTCATACAACTGTTTTCCCAATCCATACACACATCAATTATGTAAAGCGCATTTGTAAATCGTTTCTTAAAACCTTTTTCTCTCCATTTAAACCCCCGACATTAGGTCCTCATTTTTCCCCTCCCTCCCCGCTCCCCCCTCCC
>NW_022111377.1:3892885-3903986 GCF_000313985.2 Echinops telfairi
GAAAGTTGTATTTTTCATCGTTGTTACATCGCACCCTGACTGGCTCATCTCCTCCCCGAGACCCCTCTGCAAGGGGATCTCCAGTGGCCTATTAATGGGCTTTGGATCTCCACTCCGCACTCCCCCCATCATTCACATAGTAAAATTTTAAATGCTTATTTTATGTTTTCTTATAGCAATATGATAATAATGTGATGTGGCATTTTGATAGTTACAATGCATAAGTAGGACTATGAGGCAAAATTTTGTTAAAAACAGTATTTTCTTACTACTTTGAAGAACTATTTGTCAAGGAGAAGACACAAGTCTAAATGTTTTCAAACACTTAAATTAATAGGTATCCTTCTGCAGAATTCATTTTCAGACTTAACTTTTTGAGAATATGAGTTATTAAAGGAAACATATTTCTCTTGCTTAAAAATGGGACATCTTTAAGATGGGAAATACATTGACTCTTATTAGAACCATAATAAAATATTTAGTTACAATACGTGAATCTCTAATACGTCAGCAAAAAATCCAGAATGAAAGGAAGAGTTTACACTTAGAGAGAGTGGTAGGCTTTCCTACTGCTTTCCACTTTCCCCCTGCTCTTTCTACCTCCACCACACCATGAGTAAAATGAGTTTATGTGTTATTTTCCTGTGATTTGACAAACTCATAGATTTAAATGAAAATGAGTGTAAGTAGTTCATGAGTCAACTTGTTCCATGACAAGATTCTGCGAAAACTGGGATGTAGTAATATTTCATCTGAATTATTTTTTCTTGGGTAATAATTCCTGGAAATATAATGAAGGAATGTGGAAAGTGAGAAAATGAAAACAACAACAACAACAACAACAACAACAAAACAACCTCCATTGATGAGATGGTTACAACTGTGAATAGCTAAGACTCAATTATGTGGAGTTTTCTAAGAAACCATTCTGAATAAGGAGCCCCTTTTTCTAGTTCATAATGACCTTCTAGTTGAATACCTTTTTTTCTAATAGAACATGCGAGTTGTGATCATTAACCACAGGGTCCTGGACCCCAGAGCTGAGAGTTACCCCACAGTTGACACCCCTTCCACACTTCTGCCTGAGTACCGGCAGTCCTAGATTTGTGTCCCTGATGAGAATTACATGTCACTAGGCTCAGGACAGGGTGATTCTCTGTTCTGTTGTCACAAGATCGTTGTGAGGCAGAACCAGCTCAATGGTGCCAAACAACAGAAATAAAAAATGGGATTGCTTATCAAACTCCTGAGGAAAGTGAGACGGTTGAGAAACATCACCAAGTACTTTATTCCTAATTGTACTACTGGCTTTTGCCATGCAAAAAAAAAAAAAAAGGGGGGATTAACGCAATCTAGTATATTGTATAGAAATAATTAAAGATTCATTTAAGCACTTATTAAATTCTTCTTGTTCTTGAATAAAGTCTTGCCGTATCTGGAAACTTGCTTTATCTATTAAATATTATCAACAATGTGATAATTGTTGATAATTTTTTCCTATCATATTTCATTTTCAAATTTCTATTTCTGCAGCGTTAGGTTGGAATTATGTGATCGCACTTCCTGCTGGGGCTCGTTACTTGCTTTACCATGTTCATAAAAATATCAAATAAAAGAGTATGTTTTTTTGCTACTTAAATATTGACTATCAGATATAGAGCTTACTACACTCATGTTTAAATAAACCATTTAAAATGCTTACAACATTGCCAACATGATTTATAATATTGGGATGAGCAATAAAATGTATGAGTATTCATTCGAGGAAATAAAAAATGATTTCTTATAGTCTGCAAAGATAAATCAGCACAAATAGCCGGAGTCCATTAAAAAGCACTGAGTGTATTCTAGATGCGAGGCCCTGCTATGGGTGCTTTTCTTCACAATCACTTCGTAAGAAGGAGAGCATTTTCAGTCTCAGACAACAACTTACACACACACCACACACACCACGCACACCCCAAAGGGAAGAGAGAGAAAAAGGCTTTAAGATCCTTGCTTGCTCTTAGTCTCATAGTGTGATAGCAGCAGCATCTTTAAAGTTAAATTGAATGAATTATCTTTCTTCTTCCTGTTTCATTCGTTCTACTGTATCATGTTAACCAAGATATCTTCCAATATGACTCAAGTGCAAAAGTGAAGGACAAAATTGTATTTCTTCCCCCAAAGTCATAGGAGAAAACATTTTATTGTGTTGTGAAAGTTAAGATCCAGTTAGCTTCTACACACAGGGAGTAAAGAAACTAAACTATATTCTATGGGAAATCACCAGCCTAACAGATGTTTTACTCTAATGAAGTATTCAGAGAACATAGTTTTAGGGAAATTAAAGTTCTTTCATTTATAATAATTCACTTAAAAGTACTGATGGCCACAGCTAGCGTAAGGCCTTGTTAACCTATTTTTGACCATTCCGAGTGAGGAGATGAGAAAGGACAAGAGGAATCCTTTTTCCACTTGACACCGCTGTCTAAAGGGGAAGCTGTGGAAGATGCTAACATCAATTCAATGCACTAGAGGCCTCATACAGTCCTGGCCTTTCCTGCTTTCTATTATTATTTATGCAGTACCCATTCTGCTGTGCTCCTGAGTCCCCTGTATTGTTCCTTTGCATTCCTTTCCGTGTGGTTATCTCTTGTGTGACGTGTACTTATGTAGTAATTCTAGAGAAGCTGTAATGGGGCTATCAGCAACGATGGGATTCTAATCATTAAAACCCAGTTTTCTACTCTAATGTCTGTTTAAGTATAAAAAAACGATATGCCAAAATGTGGTTTATTATTTCATACAGTTAATACTTAAATAAG
Organism: Echinops telfairi; assembly: GCF_000313985.2. Lineage (NCBI taxonomy): Eukaryota > Metazoa > Chordata > Mammalia > Afrosoricida > Tenrecidae > Echinops > Echinops telfairi. The sequence goes on from NW_022111377.1 coordinate 3,895,693, forward strand.
AACAATAAAAGGGGTACACAAAATTAGATTAGATTCTATGAATGAGTTTTAAAATATTAATGAAAAATGCCCAATAATACCTGTCAAAAAACCAATAAAATTGTTACAGACTGGACTGGAAAACACTCCTAAAGGCCAACAATCCTTGAACTAACTACAAGGTAGGCTAATTAGACAATAATCATTGAGTTTTATATATTAGAAGCAGTGACTTCTCTGAAAGTATCATGTCGATTTTTATAAAATGTTGTACTGTGTCTGCTGAACTTACAATTGTTCTGACAATATTATTAACTCTTTGAACATGTCCAGGTATTGCATAATTCACTCATAATATTTCATGGAAATTTGGGACATAACAACATGACACCCTCTAGTTGTTTAACACATTTTTCTTTTTATGTTATATGTTTGTTTACTGAAGAATCAAATTTAAGGAATAAAAATGTAGTATTTCATCAAAAGTATAATGAGTTTTATGAAATGAATAAATAAATATTAAAAGCATATTTCCACCTAATTTTTAATACCTGTTGACAGAATGAACATTACTCCAGGTGCTTAGAATATGTTGTTGAGTAGATGAACATTTAAAAAGAATAATGAATATAAATTTGTGTTTTCCACAGTGAGTGGCTACCCAGCTGCCTACCTTAGAGAGAACCCTGATTACAAGTGCCATTTTAAAAAATTGGGCCCTCAAATTAACCTTATCACCTTCAAATATTCTCCATTACACTTAATACATTTGTCAAATCTATGATTCCATTCTTGGAAACAGTTTTCAAGCACCTCTGTTTGGATGGCTGACAGTACCTACTTCATTTTTTCCTTCACCTCATCTACACTGTCAAATCGCTATACTTCAATATCCCTCTGCATTCATGGAAACAAAAAGAAGTCACACGGAGAGAGGTCAAGTGAATAAAGTGCATGCTGTCTTTTTGCCAAAAACTGGCACACTGAGCTTGCTGTGTGAGCAGGTGTATTGTCTTGGTGGCAAAAACCAGACCCTATTTGCCACAAATCAGGCCCTTTTTGGGTTGCAAACAATATGCAATCTTTTCAGAACCTCTAAATAGAAAGCGTGATTAACTGTCTGACCTGGTGGAATGAGCTTCAAATGCACACTACAAGTCAACATTTGCATCCGTTAGGGAAGCTGACCCATGTCCAGAATGAGGTTTTTCATCAATCGACCTTCACCTTTTTTGAAATGGGAAAACCATTCATATACTTGAGGTTTTTCCCTAGCACTGACCTTGTAAGCTGTGTTTCATATCACAACAGTTTCTGCAGCATTTTTCCCAACCAAGTAACAAAATTTCACAGCCACATGCTGCTCTCTTATATCAGCCATCACAAAAAATGAGGTTCAAGCAAAACTGCTTTTACGAAAAAATTCAGTGTGACCACAAAGAAACTTTTCAGGTGACGCCACTGAATGCACTAACTCAGAGTAAGTTGTTCAATGCTCACGTAGAAGGCATAATGCATACTATGAAAGCTCTGCTCTGCCCAGTGCAATTCCAGCATTTTTGAGGTATCCCATTATGCATTTCTCTTGGGTGTCATAAATATTCGCATTTTTCATATGTTTTAAATTATGGTGTTTGTGGAGTTTTTGTTTTTATTTGCTTTTACTTTATCTGTATCGCGTCTCTATATTATCATATTAATTTTTGTTGGTTTATGAATTATAGATATTGACTTACATTTGTCAATTGTCTTTTTCACTGCACTTTAAGCTAAAAACACAGGTTTCAAACATGGATGGTCAAATGATCTCATTGCAGCATCTTCTTATTTACTTCCATTCTGTATAAGTATTACATCCAAAACTGTCCCTACTATGGTCTTCAGTAACATTTCTGAGGATTCGTCTGACTTATAAGTCTTTATTTTATGCTCACTTATATGTAATTATTTAGCTGAATATAAAATTTTTGTTTTAAAATTCATTTCTTTCAAGTTGTCTAAACAGGTCTCTGTTGCCTTTTCAAAAATAATTTTTTGTACCCAAAATGTTGACGTAATTCTTTTTTCTTTTCCTGTGATTTTGTATTTATTTTAGCATTAAGTTAACAAGTTCACTTGGTCTTTGATGTTCACAAACAACAATATAATGCAAATAAATATAAGTTTTGCCATAAATCCCTTCTTAGACAGACTTTGATCACTTTCAAAAAAAGCCTTTCATATGTTCTTTTTTTTTTTAACCTGGGACATATATATTCGTTGGCTATTTAATATTTTCTCTCTTCGAGCCATTTTTTTAATCCTTTTTTTGACTGTTTCATCTAGATGTTAACGCATGCAATGTCCACCTTCACGATTTGATTTTGTTAGCATTATTTATATTTAAGATCCCCAAAGCAACTTTCTATTTAATACACAATTTGAGCTGTTTATTTTAACTAATGTATTTTGCTTTATATTCAAAGTATAAATATGACTTGCCAGAAGAACAAGCAATTCTTGTGGAAGAAATACAGACAGAAAGTTTCTTAGAAGGAAGGATGGTGAGATTTTTTTCTCATGTACTTGGGAGATGGTATCAGGAGAGATTAATGCCTGAAAAGGACCCTGGTAAAGTCAAAGAACAGTGATATAAAGAGAATAGCCTAGAAAGTATGGATTGATACAATTGCTGGAACAATTGGTTCAAATATAATAATTATGATAATGACACAGGACCTGGTAGTATTGTTATGAAATCTACATTCTAGTGTGTTATTATGATCTTTAAATATTTTTATTGACCATCTTGTTATATTTGGCGTCTAGTTATTTTGTCTTCTAAGTGCCCTTTTTTATGCAAGAGTACACTAGACATTTCCTAATTGAATGCGCCAGCTGTTGATAGGTTGTTCAAGTTGATTCCATCTCAGTGACTTTATGTAAGAAAGTAGAATTTCTCCATAGACTTTTCTAGGCTGTAATCATCGAGCCAATGAATGTGTTTGGACCACTCAATTTTTAGCTCAAAGTCATGTGTGTAAGTGTTTTGTCATCAAAGCTCCTTTCTTCATTAAGTAGGAGTTTACATATAAGATGAATGTCAGTATTTGTCAGATCCTAAAATCTCAATGGGAAAGGTATGCAGGCCCATAGACCCCCAAGGGGAAATATCAAATATACAAAAATTACAGTTAAACATATCCTACTTTAAGAGTTGTATGAGCCACTTATAAAATGATTAAACAACAAAAAAATTAAGTATATAATCATTATCACCTGCTTTCAAAAAAAAATTAAACATATCCTACTCCATGAAGAATTTCTTCAAATTAAAATTCACATCCACATTGAAAGATATTGCTCCCTAGCTTAGTACTTTACATCCGTAGTGTCATTAAAGCTAATATTAGAAGCAATTTTACAGGAATTGACTTTAACTATTAATGATATTTAATTTTTATACTAAGTATATTTCTAAGAAGAGAAAATAGTTATAACGCTGATTTCTGCAAGTTTCACTAGAAAACTATATCATTAAATCATGGTACTATAAAGGTAAATTATAACATTAATTTTGAAAAAAGTTTAAATCAAATGTATATAGAAACCCTGAATCAATAAACCCATTTACAATTCAACTCATAGAAATAAAAGTACCAATATGTAAACAGTTTGAACCCCTCATCTGTTCTGAGGAAGAAAGACCAGATGATCTAATAGTATAAAGATTTCAAGCTAGGAAAATCTATAGCAGTGGTTCTCGACCTTCCTAATGCCTCAACCTTTTCATACAGGTCTGCATGTTGTGGTCACCCGCCAACCATAAGATTATTTTTGTTGCTACTTCATCACTGTCATTTTGCTACTGTTATGAATCAGGCAACCTCTGTGAAAGGGCCGTTCAACCCCCAAAGGGGTCGTGACTCATGGGTTGAGGACCACTGATTTATAGGGTAATTCTGTTATCAGATAGCATTTCTATTAATCAGAATCCACCCGAAGGGGGTTGAAAATGCCAATTGGAATCCATAAACACACAGACACAGACAGACCCACACAAGTATGTACCAAGCTATCATTCACACTGAAAAAAACAGAAAATGTATTTAATGTTTAATATTTAAGAATTGAATATGTTAGTTATTTTATGATGCAAAATAAATTGCACTAAAATACAGAAGGATAAGAAACAATAACTTTTTCAGAGTCTCTAAGATATGGGGAGCAATTTATTTGAGAAGTTTTAACTCAGTGTCTCTTGACACCATAGTCAAGATGCCTGCCAGAGAAACAGTCATGGGAAGAATGAGAGCACTTGGCTTTGGCAAGAAGGTTCAGCTACTTGCTCTGTGGACCAGCCTTCATGACATGGTCGGAGACCCCAACATGAGTGATCTAAGACAAAGTGAACAACACACACCCATGTGAGATGTTTTAAAATAGGGTGTAACCAAACTTTGAACTGTAGGTACAAGGTGGAGGGGGAAATTGAGGAGTGTTGATAAAGGATACTAATTGAAGGGACAGAAAAGAGTAAGCACATAATAAGTCTTAAAATAATTCTCGGGAGAGATGAGCCACCCAGGGTGTAGTATAGCACCAACAAAACATACAGCATTCCTCCAGCCTTTAATGCTTCCTCCCCCACCTCTCCCCAACTATCATGACCCCAGTTCTACCTTACAAACTGGCTAGACCAGAGCATGTCCACTGGTACAGATAAGAGCTCTTGACATGCAGAATCCAGGACAGATGAACCCCTCAAGACCAATAATGCAATACGATGAGGGGAAGGTGGGGGGATAAGGGGGAACTGATGGCAATGATTGAAGTACAACCACCCCTCCCCTGGGGGGAGGAACAACAGAAACATGGGTGATGGGAGACAGCAGATGGTGTAAAATGTGAAAATAAAAATAATTGATAAATTATCAAGGGTTCAAGGGTGGGGGGTGGTGTTGGGGAGAGGAGCTGATACCAAGGTCTCAAAGTAGAAAGAAAATGTTTTGGAAATGTTGATGGCAACATATGTACAAGTGTGCTTAGTACAATTGGGTGATGGATTGTCATAAGAGCGGTAAGAGCCCCGAATAAAATAATTTTTTAAATAAATAAAAATAATAATTCTCAAAAAAATCTCAATAATATCAGTGTTATTTATTGGTATTATTTTTATCATAAATTAAATTTTGTGCCCACCCACCCTCCCTAATACATGTTGTAAAACCTAGATTCTATGATTTTTGTTATAATCCATTTGGAAATAGGTTTTTTATTTTTGTGTTAATAGGGATGGATTCATTTTTTTAAAACCCACTGCCATTGAGCTGATCTCTACTGCATAGCAGCCCTAACCCTATAGGACAAAGTAGAACTACCCCTGAGGGTTTCTATAGCTGTAAATCTTCAGAGGAGTAGAAAACCTCATATTTCTCCCTCAGAGTGTCTGGTGGTTTTAAACTGCTGACCTTGCAGTTATTACACCAACTAGTAACTCATCAATCCACCAAGCCTTCTGGGAGAAGAATTATTGTTGGGAATGTCTTGAGACAATCACTTGGAAAATATAAGAAGAGTAGATTAAGCAGGCACAGACTGGAGAAGATGTCAGGCCACGTGGAGATCTACAAGGAACCAGATAACAACAATTGTAGGGGCACTAGATAACTAAGACACATAGTAAATCATATGATTTCATACCATTGAGTAAAAAATTAGTAATTTAAAATGTTAACACCTTGATTTAACTCCAATTGAAAATAATTACTAGTTAAAGCCATTGCTCTGAACTTCTATAGGCATGAGGAGATGGTACCACCTCATTCTCTGTGACAAATCACGTGCTGGGAATAGGGGTGGTAGAATGCTACAAAGCTGGGTCTTCAGAGATTTTGTTGCTGTGAGAAAGGTTCAAAAGCGAAGGTTAAGGATACTGAAGGCAAAGCTGTCAGTATTTCCAACGTTCAGCAGACTGAGAATTATTAGGTGTCAGCTTTGTACAAACACAAGCACTTTTGTTGTTAAGTGAGGACACTTCTCTGAAGCGCTGTCATAATAATCATACCTGGGAAGTTACATAATCTACTGTCAAAGTGAGTGAAAGGGTGTATTCAATTCCATCAATCAGGTCATAGCCAATGATGCCTGTGTGTGTGCACGGCCTTCTCCTGAGGATTCTGAGAACTCTAGTCTTCCTCCCTGGAGGTGGGACACACTCTCTCTGCTACGTAATGTCATTAACAAGCCACATGGAGTCGCGCTGATGGCAACCAGAGCCCTAAAGCTGGATACCACCACAATCTATAGATTTCAGAGAAAATGTTCGGCCATATGTACCTGGTAAGAGTTTATACACAGAATATATAAATAAACACTACAATCTAACAACAAAGAGAAAACCCAGTCAAACAATAACCATAGGACTTGAACAGACCTTTCATCAACCAGGATATTCAAGTGGCAGACAAGTACCTGGAGTGACCTTCAAAATCATTAGCCATTATCACACAAGCCAAACCAAATCTACTGCTTTCTAATCAATTCTAACTCATAGCTGTCCTGTAGGAACGAGTATAATTGCCTATAGCGATTTCAAGGCTCTAAATATTTTTTTTCAGAAGCAGATTGTTCTAAACTCTTCCTCAGTGCAGCTGTGGAAGACAGGTGCCTGGTCAACCAATTGGAAGAAATTCAGGTTTATCCTTATTCCAAAGAAAAGTGACCCAACAGCATGTGGAAATTACCTAATAACACCATTAGGATCAAATACCAGCAAAATTTTGTTAAGGATAATTTTAAAATAGTTGTAACAGTACATTGACAAACTGCCAAAAATTGTTGGGAAATACGATTATTTCCAAAAAGTTTATTAAGCCCCTCATATTTCTTCAGCCAATACCTATTGAGGATCTCTTATTACAAAACACAATGCTGGAGGGGTGGGGAGTCCTTGAGTGACACAGATGACTACAGAATCCACTACTTACTGAAAGGTTGGTGGTTCAAACCCCTTTAGACTCATCTCTGAAGAACTGTCTAGCAGATCATAAAGACCCTCAGACAAGTAGCGAAATCATCAAAACTCTGCCTAACTGGACCAATTGTTCATTTTCACAGAAGACAGATCAGTAAAAAAAAAACACCAAAATAAGCAAAAACTGGCTCTCACCAATTGCCCCATTATTTTGACTCTTCCCCAGTTTACTGGAAGATTATGGTGGGAGAAAACAGTCCCTGGTGTCTATAAAATTTTCAGGGGAAAGGGAGGAGTTCTGTGTGTGGTGGTTAGATGGAAGATCTGGCAAGAAGTAGTGGGAGCCTGAACATCTGGACAGAGAAGAGAGTTGGGATGTGGATTGTGGGGTAATTAGGCTGGGACAGGTAGAATAGGAGGGTGGGAGGAAGAGAGAAAGAGCTGGTGAAGAATGCCCTGAAATCAAAAGAGGGCTCTCACATAAGAACGTATTACTTTCAACATGCTGATAATTGAAACTGCTCGGTGGCGCTTGCTCCTTCTTCAACCGGTGCCCTGGGCAGGTTTCATATCTATCATATCCTACATATGCCTCTGTTCTAGAGATCTACTTCTGAAGGGTCACAGCCTTAAAGAGTCTGTGGACCTGTTCTACAGACATGGGATCCCTCTGAGCAGACTGGAACTCAATAACAGCTCAGAGAACGATGCTGGTGGTTTTAGGGTGAAGCAGACAATGCATTTAATTTCATAAAACTTATTGTTTGTAGATAATAGCTATTGAAAGGGATCGCATTTAAAAATAGGGTGGGATTTAAATGCACATGTGGTTTATCTAGCGAAAGAAAGGAATAGGGAAATAGAACAACTTAATTGGATCGAGAAAATAATGTATTACTGAACATGAGATGTGAAGCTTCCATAGGAGTTAGACAACCAGAGAGGGAAGGTTATACTTTATACAGAATTAAAAGCATGTAAAATAATTGGACTGTGTAGAACCCTGTTAACTGTAAGACTATTAAATATGGGTGATGAGACTACAGATACAGGTAAAATCCATATTATTGGTTTGTTGACACTGCAAATCATATTAGACTTCCATTTAAAAACAATAGGAAGTTTTTGTTCCCTCCATTTAATTATATATTTATCCAGTCAGTTAGTCATTGCCTTGGTAATTCGATATTACGCTGGCTTTACAAAGTATGAAATCCCATTTTAAGAAATGAGGTTGAAATGATCAACGTCGCTGAGTCTTTGCCTTCTGAAAATGAGAATTTAGCGAAGAGAACCTCTAAAAAGTAAGTGTGAAACTAACAATCTCACTTGCTACTAGTCCCATTCATGAAAGCCCATT
>NW_022111377.1:3904907-3908063 GCF_000313985.2 Echinops telfairi
CTTTCTTCACCACATTATCCATGATACAATTGCTGAAGACAAATGGGTGCATAAACAACATCTTCTTATTGGTGGACCCAGTGGAAGATATAATATCATCTAGAGTTGAGTGATAAGATCAGTATCAAAGTTTATATATTCCAATACAGTTATACAATTTATAATTGGATTGCTTTCTAATCAGTTCATAATATAAGTCTTACTCGTGGTTAAATATGCTATGTGTTATCCATATTCTGGCTTCAGGAGAAACGTTGTTGTTGTTGTGAGGTGCCATCAATTTGGTTCTCCTCACAGCAACCCTATGTGCAATAGATGGAACTGTCCCTGGTCCTGCATCCTCCTCACAAATGTTGCCATGTTTGATTAGAGGCTATTGAAGGTGTCCACAGGAAAGATTAATGAGTTGTTTATATGCTGTGTTATATTGGTTTATGGTCCGGTATGTTTGAATAGTGAGATTTAAGCACAATTTAGGAGGGAAGATCAAGAGAAGCTGATGGCAGAATGAATGTTAAGTAGTTGTAAATGATAAGGTTATTTTAGGATACACAGTTTCCGATTTATATAGCTCATTAATTAACAGGACATTTAACTAAAAGAACACTAGAGGTACAATTGTTTTTGTAGGGAAGATGTAATACTTTGGTTTAATTTATTTTGAAGTTTTGTGTTTATTCATTCAAGTTATTTGTTAAATGATTGGGTAAATACATAGGTCCACAATTATACTTAAAACTGAGAGAGCTAAAATCTGTGTAAGGTAGGAACCTGTCAGAGAAGGAAAACTCAAATATTTGTCAGTGGTAGGGAGGAAAGGAGCCTTAGTGGAGCAGTGAGTAACACCTTGGCTGATAACCCAAGATCAGCCGTTCAAAACCACCAGCCTTTCTGCAAAAGAAAGACAAGGCTTTCCAATCAGGTAAGGAAATAGTCTGAGAAACCCCTGGGGGCATTTCTGCCCTGTCCTATGGGGTTGCTGTGTGTCAGAATTGACTCAACGGCAGTGAGTTTGAGTTTTTGAATAGAGGAGGATAGAAGAGCAGTGTGTTAGTCTAGGCAGACTAGGGAAACAAATTCATAAACATGCATATGTGTATAAGATTTATAGAAAAGAGTAATTGTACATTAAGAGATCATTCCAACCCAGTACAGATCAAGTCCATAAGTCCGATATTATCCCATATGTCTGATACCAATCTATAAAGTCTTCTTCAGACTCAGGTAACATATGCAATGACAATGAATGTAGGACAATCACAGGCCAGTGGGTAGAAAGTCTTTGGATCCAGGGGCATTGTAAGCATCTCAGCGCTGGCAGGGGTCTCCATGTGACTTCACCAGCTCGGGCACTAGCTTAGTTCCATGTGTCTTGTCATTAGAGAGTCTCTCAGGGAGTGAGTGTAGAGAAAGAGTATTTCCTGCCCGCAGGAATGAATATAGGAGTTCCCAGAATCCTCAGGGGAAGGCCATGCCCACACAGAGGTCTCACTGGCTATACAACGATTGACAGGCTAGACCCCACTCCTTCACTTGTAATCCTCTCAAATTGACAACAGATTGTATAACTATCACAAGCAGTAAGTCTCTACTTTGTCATAGAAGAAAAACTTTCAAGATTCAGAAAAACAAGAGAGTGCTCTATTCTAGCCCTCTCACCAGTTTCACGGTATGAGATTTCCTAGGGAAAGAATGCAATAGAGAAAAAAAAATATATGTACATATATATTTGGTAAAAGCCTTAAAACATCATATAGCACAGTCTAGTAAGGCAGCAGTGTCAACAAAAGTGATTGAGAAATTATGAAATGATGGAAATATGGTTCCTTTAAGCCAGGGGGATAAAAAAAAATCAAGAATTTAGCAGAAGTCAATCGATGAAGGGAAAGCTCAAATGAAATAAGAATATTCTTTAGTTTTTCATTATTTCTTCAAAAATGGATTAAATATCTGCGATATTGAAAGAACCCCCATAGTATTTGGTAACACAAAGATCATCTTGTTTTTAATTTAGTAAGAAAAATAAGTACTCACATATATATTAGTCATACATTTGTCTATTCAAATATTTCCATTGGAAAAATGTTCCCAGACAATTAAATGAATTTAAATGAGAGCAGAACTTAGTATGGCTGTTACCTGTGTTAGTCAAGAGAAGAAAGGTGGTTTTAATGAAGAGCAGGAGTCTCAGTCACCACCTTCAGGTTTGTAAACTGTTTGAAAGCAGGTATTTCACATAAAAGGAATGCAAATAAAAATTATAAGTGTAAAATATATTGATTTAAAAAGGGGGATTATAGATTTACTTTAATGATGCTGTTGTTTCCAGTCATGGTAAATTATTTTATTTAGAGATCAATACAAAAATTTAATCAACAGCTAATAATCTATCATTTAATAGTTCACTTGGTTTATTATTTCCATAGAATAAAACTTTGAAATATATGAACAAATTTAGCACAGTAATTGTGGTTGTAAATACTCTATGATAAGCATAACTACATTATTACAGTAACTTTAAATTTGTTTCTCTTAAGTAATATTAATCTTTTGCAGCTACATTTATAACACTGTAGGCCTTTCATGTTAATAAGTTTAATGTTGCATGTTTTAAATATTGATCAATGTTCCATACAACCATGATATAATAATTTGTAGTTTTCTGAAAACACAAAAGTGAGTAGAATATGCAGTGAAGACAATGTTGGAGAGAAAATCATTTGGATGGCATTGATTGTAGAATTTATTAGCTAATTACTAACTCATCAGTGAATATAGACCAACTGTTTCAAAAATGCATTGTAGGATTTCATGATAGACACTAACAGAGGGATGATTTTATGTATTTAAGGTTTCTAAAACTCTCCAAATATTTGACCTACAAAGTGAAAAATCTTATTCTGTTTAAGTTGCTCTTAGAATTAAGAATATAAAACATCTTCAAAAAGTAGGTGAGACCATTCAATGATCTTTTAATTCAATTTCCCACAAACATTTGGTCGTCTCCATGTACCTAAGAGAAGTGAAAGAAAACAAAGCAACACAAAATTTAAAAAACCAAAAGAAGAAATTTATAAGTAAAAAAGTTGCACTTGGCAGGAAAGAAGGAGCCTTGGTGGTATTGTGGGTGACCCCCTGGATTGCTAAGCACAGGTC
>NW_022111377.1:3908892-3910614 GCF_000313985.2 Echinops telfairi
ATGCACAAAAATGCAACAACCCTCAACAAAATCTTGGCCAATTGAATCCAACAACATATCCAAAATATGATATAATGACCAAGTGGGATTCATACCAAGGACGAAAATGGCCAGCTATCATGGATGTCTGACTGGATAAAGAAGAAGTGAAACTTTTGCTATTTGCAGATGATACAATTTTATATATTGAGAAGGTGAGTAAGAAACCTGAACTGACGATTCACAAAGGATGACCTCAAATGGTTAATAAACACATAAGGAAATGCTCTAGGTCATTAGCCATCAGGGAAATGCAAATCAAAACAACCCTGAGTTTCCACCTAAAGCCCATTACTGTAGACAAAGAATCCTAAGGAGTCCACAGCTGGATTACTGGAAACAGTGGAGGAGTTTAGTAGAGTCGCAGGATACAAAATTAACAAGCAGAAATAAATTGCTTGTTAATTGTATACCTATATACCAGTGATGGGAATACAGAAATAGATGTCAAGGACAGTACCATAAACAATAGCCACACAAAAGCTGAAGTACCTAAGAATAAACCTGAAAGAAAAAAAGAACAAAAGACCTGTGCCAAGTAAACTGTTGAACATTACTGCAAGAGGCCAAAAGGGATCTCTCTACACAAATGGAAGCATATTCTGTGTTTGTGGGTCAGGAGACCCAATATTGTGAAAATGTCAGTATTATCTAAAGCACTATATAGAGTCATTGCAATCCCAATGCAAATTCTTCAAAGAAACAGAAAAAATGATCACCAAATTCATGTAGAGAGGGAAGAAGCCCACGATAAGCAAGGAACTACTCAAAAAGAACAGAACATAGGTGGTCTTGCTCTACCTGACCTCAAACCCTACGATATAGCGAACAGTTGTCAAAACAGCCTGGTACTCCTATAATGATAGATATTTGGACCAATGGATCAAGGCAGAAAATCCAGAAATAAAAACATCCACACACACACAGATTTTTGACAAAGCCCAAAAAACATTAAATGGGAAACAGATGTCCTTTTCAAGATATGGTGTTGGAAAACCTGGATGCCCACGTGGAGAAAGGAACAAGACCCACATCTCACTCCACGCACAAAAGCAAGCTCAAGGTTGATCAAAGATCTCATGCAAAACCCACAGCTATCAGGATCCTCAGTGGGAAAAGTGGGACAAAGCTAGGAGCTTAGTTCAGGGAATCCATGGGCTATTAGAAATAACAATGAGAACACACTCTGTGGAAGATCAAACAGATGAATGGGACCTATTATAAAGAAAACAGTTGTTTTCATCGAAAGACTTTATTAAAGAATAAAAAGAGAGCCCACAGCCTGGGAAAAGCTATTTAGTAATGACATAGCAGACAAAGGAGTAATTACAAAATCTACAGGATTTTAAAGCTTACAAAAAGAAAAAAACTAATAGCTCTCTGGGAAGGTGGGTAAGAAACCTGAACAGAGATTCACAAAGGATGACCTCAAATGGTTAATAAACACATAAGGAAATGCTCTAGGTCATTAGCCATCAGGGAAATGCAAATCAAAACAACCATGAGTTTCCACCTAAAGCCCATTACTGTAGACAAAGTTTTAAAAAACTGGGAACAACAAATGTTGGAGAGGGTGTGGAGAGATAATAATTCAAATCCACTGCTAGTGGACTTTTAAATACTACAGCCATTGGGGAAGGTGATATGGCGATATCTAAAACAGATGGAAATTGAACTACCATC
>NW_022111377.1:3911412-3913351 GCF_000313985.2 Echinops telfairi
GCGCTGCTGTTGGGGCTCACCCTCTTGAAGTTGTGTTATTTGTTTCTCTGGTTTTCAGTAAGTGAAACCCAGGGACATGCAGTCCATAGGAAAAGAAAATATAACAAGGTTTTTAGGGGAGGGGTGAGAGAGATAAGAAGGAGGTTACATCAAGAAGCCCAGGAAGGAAAAATAGTGTTTGGAGCCTGATTATGAAAGCAATTGTACAATTCTGTTTGACATGGTTGAACTATGGAATGATATGATGTATGTATTAATTCCCACGTTACAGAAATAATATTAAAAAAAGCATAGATCCAGGAATGATTTCTGGGCTTGCACTAAATCCTAGCTCCAATTTAAGAATATTTAGTACTCAATCATGGCCCTGCTCAATATGCAGCTTCAAGGAAATGATCACTGAAGATAAGGGCGCTACAGCAAAGTGTAGTGAAGAAAGCAGATGGGGCCCAGCCTTCAAATAGGAATATGGTCTGGGGTCTTAAAGGCTTGTATTCAAACAAGTAGACATCTAAGTGAGGTGTCAACTAAATCCACATGGAAGAAGCACACTAGTTATGTGATCCAAATATAACAATTACAAAATTCAAGTATGGTGAATAGAAAAGTATCAGAGCTGAAATTTCGAACACCCAATTTGTAGAAGGCTATGGAGGACAGTTGGTGGCCAAAGCCCATCTACAGAGTATATATCTAGTCAGAGGGAGCCACTGGCAGATCCATTCTAGCCAATGAGAAGAGTCTCAGACAGCCTTACTATCTGGCAGACATCATTGTAATCTTGATTATTCTGCTTCAAACTTGCTAATTGGCCAGGTGACCTCTCTATAAACTTGATTTGAATTTGTTCTGGGTGTATCTCTTAGATGTGCCATGACAGACATTTCTTCCTTGGCTTTTTGAACGACTTCTCCTTGTCACACATTATTTACTTTAGTCTTTATACTAATATGATCGTATTCTTAACCACCTTGGGCGATTTGTTTTTCATTGCATTCTGTTGGGTTTCTCAGCTGTGACGCACAGGAGGAGTGGATGCATAACGATAATAACTGATACAAGGTGGTATAGGGAATTCAGGGATGGGGGTGGGGCACAGAGAGGGAAAGGGAATTTCAGGAGTGAATATTGAAGGCAAGAGAGGGGAGGGAGCACTAGAACTGATTGTGATTGCACAACTCATTTTAAAGGTGATTTAATGGGGCGGGGGTAGGGGTGGGGGGAGATGTTGAACTATTCAATTGTATGATATGTAAATTATATGAAAATCAAAAGTTGAAACATAAAATGAGTTTTTTCTAATATGTTTTGCAAACATCAAGAAATCTCACTTATTTTTGCTCCCTGCATTAGTTTCTTTTAAACTTATACTCTAAACACTTATGTTGAATTCCTAACACATAGTAGGTATGGATTTGGATGTTTTTCTTAGGGAAAAAAAAGAATCTTTACAAATATAATCAAGTAAAACTAAGATGATTGGATGGGACATAATCCAATATGATGAATGACCTTCAAAGTGATGGAGAAGAATTATACAGGCACACAGGCTGAATTTTTTTAAATGATGGAGGAAGGGATTGAAGACAAGCATGTACAAGCCAAAGAACAACACATACTGCTAGCAACCAGAAGCTCTAAAAGTGTCAGAAAAGGACTCTGGTCTTCTACCTTGAGAGAGAGCGTGACCTCCGCTTATCCCTGGATTTGAGAGTCTTCAGTGCTGTGCGAGAAGGCATTTGTTTTGAGCTTCTACGTTGGTGGTGCTTTGTAACTTTAGCTGTAGGAAATGAATACAACATGGGGTAAAAATTAACTGATGCCACGCTGCAGCAAAAATAGAAGGCTTAAGCATTTAATTATCCCCAGTGTCATTTATCAGTGGCTGACAGTACAGGATACAAAGGATCTTACTTGTATATTATTAGACTAATGATTA
>NW_022111377.1:3915217-3920586 GCF_000313985.2 Echinops telfairi
ATCTAGCAGAACGATCATTTGATATTTAAATAAGGTTACATGTAATGGTTTGCTCCACTTAGTACTTACTGACTAGCTACAACTGTGAATAGTTATTGAGTAGTCACTAATGTTAATAGTTATAAATTACAAATGTTAGAAGTCTTTTCACCTAAAGTGTGTTTATTTATTTATTGCAATCAAATAATTGGTCTACTGCACTTATTTTCTTTGACATCTAGGCTTTATTAGAACTGAGTTGTTTAATTAGATTTTAGTGTTGGGATGGAGAAGTAATATATATCTGTAGGCTTGACTGATTTCTGGGCAATCTGAAAATCCAACCTGACCAGACTTACAAATCTTAGGAGATAAGGACATTACTGTGTTAGACAGGGTTTTCTAGAGAAGCAAAGCCAACAATGGCTCCCACAATTTTAAAAGTGGGTAAGTCTAATCTGGTTCAAGTCCACAGGTCACATGTAAGCAGAAATCTTCTTCTGACTCCTATAGATGTAAGGACTGAAGGGTTTATCTGTCCTGGATTCCCTGTGTTTCCAGCTCTTATCTGTACCAGCATACATCCCCTGGTCCAACTGGATTTGTAAGGTAGAACTGGGATCATGATAGTGGGGGTGGTGGGAAGCATTAAAGAATTAGAGGAAAGTTGTATGTTTCATCAGTGCTATACTGTACTCTGACTGGCTCACTGAACCCTGACTGGCTTGTCCCCTCCCTCTAAAGGGATGTCCAGTTGCTTTCTGTTTCTACTCCCCACTCCCCTCATTCACAATGATATGATTTCTTGTTCTTTGATGCCTGGTACATGATCCTATCGACACCTCATGATCACACAGGCTGGTGTGCTTCTTCCATGTGGGCTTTGTTGCTTTTCAGATAGATGGCTGCTTATTTACCTTCAAGCCTTTAAAACCCCAGATGCTATGTCTTTTGATAGCTGGGTACCATCAGCTTGCTTCACCACATTTGCTTAGGCACCCGCTTTGTCTTCAGTGGTTGTGTTGGGAAGGTGAGTATCATGGAATGCCAGTTTAATAGAACAAAGTGTTCTTGCATTGAGGGAGTACTTGAGTAGAGATCCAATGTCCATCTGCTACCTTAATATTAAACGTATATATATGGACATAGATCTATTTCTCCATTATCATATATAAATATCTTTATATATGTAAATGTCTGTATTTAGACCTCTATAAATGCCCTTTGCCTAGTTCTTTCCTCTATTTCCTTTTACTTTCCTCTTGTCCCACTATCATGCTCATCTTTTATTTGGAGCTATGTGAATTTGTATTTGTAGAGAAGATTACTGATCAGCAGTTCAGACTCAAAATTCTGAAGCCTGTATCCTGTTGCTTTTTTAAATGTTCACTTGCGTGTTTATCGAAGGATAGAGTAAATAGCTAGTTCTCTAATCTTTCTTTTAAAGTTTTTTCTCTAGATTCAGGATGCCTAAATATTTGGTTCTTGGTAAATTCTGTGATATTAACACAAGGAATTGCTTTGGAATTTGTACAGGCAGTTGGAAAAAGTGAGGATCAAACCAAAGAATATATATCAGGCCAAGTTCTATATTTGGTACAGATTATGTATCCGTATCTAGAGTTAGATCTATGTTGCTGTGGTTGGGTGCCATCAAGTTGGTTCTCTCTCACAGTGGCCCAATCAATGTACAACAGAACAAAACACTGCTTGGAGTTCATGTTCAAATCTGTTGTTGTAGTCACTGGGTCCTTCTATCTTGTGGAGTGTCTTTTTCATTGACCCTCTACTTTACTAAGCGTGATGTCCTTTTGAAGGGACAGATATCTCCTGATAACATGTCCAGAATACATGAGGAGTCATTGGGAAGTGGATTATCTCTATCACTCCAACCACCTCTGGGAGAGGCAATCTCCCTTAGGGGCTTAACAGGGTGTGTCCTTGATGTAGATCACTGTACTGGCTGTCTCCTAGGGATGAGGCAGGCCTAGACTGCCTTGTGGAAGCTCCGGACCAATAGTATAAGCTCCTGTGTCTAACATAATACCCTTGCCCCAATCCTGGCTTGAACCCTGCTTTGGGAGTCCCACTGGTAACTATAATGTACTGATTACTGCCAATAAACAAGCAAGCAAACAAACAAATGAATAATTGCCAATCCTGTGGCACCCTCAAAAATAAATTAAATAAAGCACTCTTAGTTGCTGTATTTGTAGGATAAGAAAAATAATTAATATTCATAATATTTTAATAAGTGAAGACCTTGGCATATTAAAAAAATGTTTGCCCTATTCCTCAGTTATAATACCTAATTCAAATATATATGTATATATTTTTTCCTGGGTTAATAATTTTAATATTGTGCCTCTCCGCTTTATTTAAATCAATCCTTTAAATTATTCTAAAGTTTATTAGCAGCAACTGTGTTGTGAACTACTAATTTAACCTGTCTTCTTAATGGTTTGTTCTCGCCCCCTCATCATTGTTCCGATGGATTCTACATTCTGTTTTCTTCTGCACTGCAACCATCAGCAATTTGAGGAAAGAAGTATGGGTAGTAAAATTTTGAATTCTCGCTGAATCATTCTATGTCTGAACAAGAGGTTATTTTTGGTCACAGTTAAATGGTAATGTTGGGGGTTTTACAGTTTTTGGTTCAAAATAACTTGCACCAGAAAAGACACCCTGTTTATGAAGTAAAAAAATCCAAAGCAACCATGGTTCTCATTTCTTTTGTGTTAAACTTCATGTCTAGGAACATTTCTAATCCTCTTTTTTAAAAATTGAGATTAGCAAGGCGTAGAGGGGCCCTGGTGACTCAGTGGTTAAGCAACCAGCTGTGACGGAAAGGTCAGAGGTCAAACTGACCAACTGCTTCACAAGGGAAACCTGGGGATTGGCTTTCATAAAGATTACAGTCTTGAAACCTGCCTGGACAGTTACATCCTGCCCTAAATGGTTAGTGAGCCAGAATCACCTTGATGGCAAGAGGTTTGGTTTTAGCAAAGCAGTTTCCTTTATTATGTTTTTCTCTGTGCTTACTCTGTTAAATAATTAAGGTGTCTTCTCATTCTGAATCGTGAAATCTATCTTTAGATATGGACATTTTCTTATAAAAATATATTTTGGTTTATTTGCACACTTTAATATTTTCAACTCATAATGCATCAGGAAAGCCGCACACTTTCAAAAGCATACAATTTGAGAGACCTAGGGAAATAAGACAGTCCTTTTAATATACATTTTTTCAGACTTAGATATTTTGTGTTTGGGCTACTGCCTTTTACTTCCATGCTATTTTTCTCAAATTTGTAGTAGTGACTTAAATACTTATAAATACATTGTGTATCATATCAACAGTTTTGTGGGGTTCTTTCAGCAACTGTCCTAGCTTTTTGAATATTTGTTAAGACACTTGAAGGTCTCACATAAGAAAATGAAGCTTTAAAAATAGAGATCGTTTATATGTTGTGATCAAGAATCACACTGACTTTCATTTCTGTATTCCTTAGGGATTCTAGAGTTTCTTTGTGATGTGCATAAATTCTTTCTTTAACTCACTTAATATTCAATTGGAAAATATGTATGTCATAAGTGACATATTAAATAATGTTTCAAATAATTTTATTGTATTAAAAAACCCCACTTCATTGCCATTCAATTAATTCTGCAGCTTCAAAAGCTGTAAATCTGTATGGAACAGACAGCCTCATCCTATGGCTGGTGGGCTTGAGCCAAGTGAATAGTCAAATGCTCACCTCAGCAGTGGCACCAAGTCCCCTTTCACTGTACTTGAAGCCTTTCATAAAGATAGAAGTATTTTAGTATGTTTATGTTGCGAACATAGCTGATCCTGATATTCTAGACACTGATACACACAGTTGCTACATTTACTGGATTTTTGTCCTCATTTATACATATTCCCTTGTGTAATGAAGTTGTTTTCTCACTGACAGATTCCCATATATAAAGGTGGGTCGCTAAGTCTGATCCATGAAACAAATTGTTGCACTAAAATACCTTAATGGTGTCTTCAAATATATGTTAGCATGAATTGTAGAGGAACTATTTTTGAGATGTGGTAATGGGAAGACTATTACCGAAAACATACTCTAATTGAGAGCAGTTTAGAAAGCAAAGCTACTATATTTCCTATATTAAAGACTCACGTCAGATGGATACATAACTACTTTAATAAATCAGATTGCCAAATTGCCAAGACCTTTGTGTTTATCAGCAGTACTACTAGTAATCTCTGATAAATCAGATAACTATTTAATTCCCGAGTATTTTGTTTTGTTTTATTTTTAAGAAGAGCTAGGCCTTCTTGCTTTTATCTCTATTTGCCCTGTAACTTTAAACTTGGATCCCTTTTGTAACCTGGAACTAGATTCTATGGCATTTGATTTGCCTCAATTTTTCTTCAGTCCTGTTTTCAGGCGTTTTCCTAATTTCTCTTCCAAAGCTCCGGTTCCTCATATTTACAGCTCTGTTTCACTGATCCAGGACACTGCATATCTTGCCCTAGCAATCAGCCTTTCTAAGGGTGACCAGTCTTTATCACAGTCCCCTTTCATCACCCACGTCCTTATGTATAAATATACATCTGTTCTGGCCACTCTGTGATCCTGATTATCGGCGGTGGTTCAAGGATCAAATAATTTGCTACAATTTATTTAGAAGCATTTATCACATTACATCAAAATCCCACATCCTATGCCCAGATATGTTTCCAAAACTTTATCTCTGCCAAAGGACAATAGGAAATTTTTCCATACGTTGGGTGTTAATGGGGATTTCTGTGGTGATGAAAGTTCTTTTTAAAATTAATTAATTAATTAAATTGTGTGTGTGATGAAAGTTATGGCTCTTAGTTTTGTGAGTAATGTGTGTGGTACAATTACATGGAGATTAGTAGGCACACAAAAGGGTGAATGTAACCCTGATGAGACCTAAATAAAAATCTGTGGATTGCACCAATATTTGTGTATGTATACGTGTATGTGTTGGAAGCCAATGAAGGTTTCTGCCAAATTAATTTGGAAGCAGAAGATTAAGAAAGAAGAATGGTAGTGATCTTCAAAAGCTTTACAAAGTCTGTTTCCTCTAGGTGCTTGTAAAGAACAAAAACATAAATGTTCTCTTTGGAAATCCTTCGTCCTTAGGTAAACAAGCAGCCATCTAACTCAGAAGCAACAAATCCCACATGGAGGAAGCACACCAGCCTGTGTGATCACGAGGTGTCGAAAGGATCAGGTATCAGGCATCAAAGAACAAAAAAATCATATCATTGCGAATGAGGGGGAGGGCAGATTGGGGACCCAAGACCCATCTGTAGGCAATTGGACATCCCCTTATAGAAGGATCGCGGGGAGGAGACGAGCCAGTCA
>NW_022111377.1:3921925-3931822 GCF_000313985.2 Echinops telfairi
CAAATCATAGTGGAAGCAGAAAGCCTCTGCTTTTCTTATGGAGTTGACGGTGGGTTCAAACTGCTGACCTCTGGTTATCCAACAGGTTATCCACTATACTACCAGGTCTCCTGGCAGCCCATAATATAGTATTTCTTCATCAACACCTTAAGGAAAAGACAAACATTCTACTGCAGTCTTTTTTTATGCTTTTGTATGCCTATAAGGTGATTAAAATACAATGGTCACGCACACCTTAGTCTCCAATGTGATATTTTTGTTTTACATGAATGTAAAGAGATCTTTTGAAGTAGATTTGCCCAATGGAATAAAAAATTTTATATCTTGACTTCTGCCTCCATGGGTGTAATATTGGATCCAACTAAAATGAAATCCTTGATAACTTCAATGTGTTCTCTCTTTAGGTGATAATACTTATTGGTCCAAATCTGTGTATATTGGCTTTCTTTATGTTAAGGTGTAATCCATACTGAAGTTTTAAGTCTTTGACCTTAATCAATAAATGTTTCAAGTTCATTTCAGAAGACAATTAGGTGTCATCTGCATTTCACAAGGTTTTAATGAGTCTCCACTCTATTCCGAGGCTTAACTTTTCTTCTTACAGTAGTATTTCTCCAATTATTTGCTAAGAACCCCGTTTCACACATTTCCTGATTTTAGATCATACAAAAGCCCCTTATTCTCTTTGAACAACTGTCTCCTGGTATATGTACAGTTTCTGCAAGAGCACAATTATGTGTTCTGTTTTCCTTTGGAACAAGGCAATCTGTCCCCTTGATGTGAGAGAGTGACTCTGAAATTCAAACACATTGGGGACATAGTTATGGAGATAACATAAATGTATCATGAGGTTAATGAACTAAAACACCTGTCCAATCAAGCCTCTTTGTCAGTGATTTAAATCACTCATTTGGTATTCTCCAGAATAATGTGGATATAAAAATGCAGCAGTGAAAACATAAAAGTGTTCATTAATTTTCTCTACAATAATCACAACCAGAGTATTTCATAAATATCTCATGAGATAATAAAGTAAGGATAATCATTACTCGTGAAAAAATCATTCTTCACCAAGTTTAGTACAACTTTGCAGGATTGATTATGTAGTTAATAAAAGGGCTCTTTACAATTTAAAATTATTTGTTATTAAAAATTATGAGCTACCCTAATCTGAAATAATCTTTGTTCTCAAATTTTAAATGTTAGTACAATCATTTTTAAATAAGTGTATTCAAAGTGACCAACATGTATGGTGATAATGCCACAAATCTGTAGAAACTTCTTTTCAATGGTTTATCACATAGTGTTTCTGGGATTACATGGTATTCTTGAGGTCATCGAATTAAGCAAAGAATGATCTTACCTCAACAACTCAACTCACTGCCATCAAGGGGATTCTGACTCATAGCAACCCTATGGAAGAGGGTAGAATTACCCTGCTGGGGTTCAGAGGCTGTAACTCTTCAGAGGAGTAGAAATTCTCATCTTTCTCCAGAGGAGGGCCTGGTGGTTTAGAAGTGCTGACATAGACCCTCCAAAGATGATTACCATCTGTTGATCTGTGTTAGTCCAGGTTAACTAGAGAAACAAATCCAGGGAGACTCATATGTGTATAAGGAAGAGCTTGATGTAAAAGAGCAATTGTATATTGACAAACATCCCATCACAGCTCAGATCAAGTCCATGAAGTCTGATATTAGCCCATCTGTCTGATACTAGTCCATAATTGTTCTTTAGACTCACACAACACATGCAATGACCCTGAATGCAGAAAGACCACTGATCAGTGGATGGGAAGTATTGTGGATCCAGTGGTGGTGGAAGCAACTCAGTGCTGGCAGGGGTGTCCATGTTGCTCTGCCATCTCCAGGGCTCTGGCTCCATCTGTGTAGCTTCATGTGCTTATCAACAGGACAACAAAGCAGAGAAAGAGGGTGTGCCCCCCTTTAGGGAAGAAATCAGGAGTTCCCAGAATCCTCAGGACAAGGCCATGTCCACATAGATGCCTCATTGGCTATGACCTGATTGACAGGCTAGATTCCACTCCTTCACAAGTTGACAGATTATGTAACTGCCATGTCATCAAAGTTTTACTAATTTAAAAATAACATCCTAAATATTTATTGATTTAAAATGCTTACAAGTAAATTATAAAAGAGAGAATATTGAGGAAAATCCTAATCATCATTAGTTGTTTTCTAGTTCATGTAAATGAAAAGAAACTTCAATTGAATTCTACTAATTATGAATTGTTTAGTGCTGGATATTTTGTGCTTCCATAAATACATTATTCATATATGCCTTTAAGAAACTTGGAAACATTTGATTTTATGAACCTACTTTCATTGTTTTATACATGGAATTGAAGTAGTACTCAGTCTAAGTCTAGTTATGTCTCATGATCAAAGCAAGAATGAACTTCGGTGGCACAACAATTAAGTTGCAGGCTACTATGTTAAAGGACAGTATGAGAGAAAACCTGCCCATCCGTGCTGTTAAAGAGTATAACCTAAAACACCCAATGGGGTGCTTTGTCTCATTGTGTCACTATAAGTCATCATCAACCACAGCCGATGTGATGATCTTGTCATATTCATTCCCGATCTTGGTTGTGTCTGGCCCCATTTCTGGCTTTCTGAGGGTGCTAGGTATCTGCCTTAGCTATGCAATGCTGCTACAACAAGGGAATAGATTGAAGAAGCAGATACTCTCAGAGTACAGGAGGGAATATGCCTGATTTCAGGGTGTGCCCTCTGTAAGGGAAGGTTAGTTTCTGTCAATTCTGGAGGAATTATCTTCTGAGTTTGTGTTCCTGGCAGCCTTCATATTGCTCGCATCTTTGCTTCTTTCCTTTGCTTGTTTAATTTCTTTTATATCTCAAAAGGAATGGACTCAAGACACATTTTGTGGTTGTTATGTGCCATCTTGTTGATTACAATTCATAGAACGTCTGTGCACAGTAGGAAAAAACCCTGCCCAGTTCTGTGCCATCTTCCTAATTGTTCTCATGTCTTAGACCATTTTGTAGCCACTGGGCCAACCCATTTGGTGGAAAGCCTTCCTCTTTTCCACTGCCCTTCTACATTACAAGAATGATGTCCTTCTCCAAGGACTGTCTCTCCTGACAACATATCGAAAATATTTAAGAGGAACTCTTACCATCCTTGCCTCCTTGCCTCTAAGGAGCATTCTGGCCTTACTTCTTCCAATACATCTATAGTTATCCTTTTAGCCGTACATATTACATTCAATATTCTTCACCAGCACAATTCAAATGCATTGATTTTTATTTGGTTTTCCTTATTTCAGTGGTAAACTTTCACATGTATTCGAGACGATGTAAAATTGGGTCAGGTGCACCTTTGTCCTCAAAGTAACATCCTTGATTTTCAATATGCTAAAATGATAACAATAATTTATAATTTATCAGGGGCTCATGAGGGTGGGAGTATGGGCGGGGGAGGAAAAAAGGAGGAGCTGATACCAAGGGCTCACACAGAAAGAAAATATTTTGAAAATGATAATGGCAACATATGTACAAATGTGCTTGATACAACTGATGTATGGATTGTTATAAGAGCTGTAAGAGTCCCCAATAAAATGATTTATTAAAATAAAAAATGAGGTCTTGTGCAGCAAATGTACCTAATGCAATTTGTCTTTTGATTTCTTGATTGCTATTGCACACCCTACACTAATCTTATCTTACTTATATAACAAAGGCAATCTATATAAAATGGGTTTAGAACTTCTGGCATTCCACTGCCAACCCAAAGTGATTCCAACTCATCAATGGTATCTAACACTACAAATTTTCATGGAAGTTGACAGCATCATCTTTCTTCAGAGTAACATCTGGCTGGTGGGTTTGAACTGCCAACCTTGTGGTTAGTACATGTCACTTCTGAAAACAAAATGAAGTTTTTACATTGATGTTGCTATAAAACTTGCTTTGTTATTGCTGCTTTTAATCTAACCCAACAAAATTATCCTTTAAATTAGAATAATTAGCTTACATATACTTCATTCGCTTATTGGCATATCTGTATATATATTTTCTATTTTCCATTTCAACCACATGTTTCTATGATTTATTTTAGCTTTCAATTATGGAAGTAAGTAAACATTTTTATAATCATATATAGAGTAAATCTACCTATCATCTAGCTAGCTAGCTAGGTCTGGTGGCACAAATGGGAAGAATTAAGCGCTAAATGAAAAGTGGCTGGTTCAACCCACCAGCCACTCTGAGGGAGAAAGAAAGAGGAGGCCACCTGCTTTCATAAGGATATATAGATCTGGAAACCTTATATAGGTTTCTATTTAGTCAGTATCAACTTGATGGTAATGGGTTTGGTTTTGTATGTATGATTACCTGAATAGGTAGAGTTATAAGTTGGGAGTTAACTGAAAAAGTTCATTTTACATCGATATTTTATCTGTAAATTTACTTAAGATATTGATGTATTCTTAATAAAGTTGCAAATTAATATTTTTTTTTTCAAAAGTAATGTGCAGACCTGGAAATGGAATACATGAACCTGTAGCTTACTCTCAGAATTGGCCATGGTAAATATCTGGCAGTATTGGTTTAGAGATTTTATTTTCAAGACAAAATATAACTAAAATAGGAATTCTATTTCTCTTCTTTTTCAAGGACTATGCACTCTACGCCAATGAAGAGGCCTTACGTGCCTTTGATTTTCACATATTTAATGCATATTCATGATATAAAGCAAATAAACAAATAGAAAACCCAAACCCTTTCCAAAAAGTTGATTTCAACTCATGAAGGTTTCAAAGTAGGATTTTTTTGGCTGTAATATTTACAGAAACAGATAACTTCATCGTTTTTTCCACCGGCACTTCAAATGAACAACTTTTCAGTTTCAAGGTGGTTGATTGCAAACTGCTTGTACCATCAAAGGAGAGTAATGGTATAATAGCTTACCCATAATTTTGCAACTTTGTTTACTCACATATAAATCTTGTTGAATAAGTTCATTCTTTTTATTATGGTGCAAAATAAATTTGTTAATTATTTTCAAATTTGTTCATCCAATAGAAAAACTCACACTGGTATCAATACTTGCTTCGATTTCATTTTTTTTCTCTGGATCATGATAATTAAATCATAGTTGTACACTGATTATTTCATCTTTATGAATTGCATTTTTTGTTTCTTCAACTTATTTATTAAGGTTTATATTTATTTATTTTGTTTTTCTTTATATTTTATTGGGAGCTCTTACAGATATTATAATAATCCATAATTCAATTAGATCAAGCATGATTGTACAATTGCTGCCACCATCATTTTCAAAACATTTTCTTTCTTCTTTTTCTCTTTGGTATTAGTTCTCATTTATCCCCTTCCTCTCCCACCCCAACCCCAGGAACCATAGTTATTATGTTATTGTTATTTTTATTTTCCCATATCTTATACCATCCATTACTATCAGCCTGTCCCACCCCCCTTTTCTTACCTTCATGGAATCATTACGTCTGTTACTATTTCTGAAGGGTTTATCTCTCTTTGAATTCATCCATCGGATGATTTTAATTATACAAATGAACATACACAGGTCTCACAAGATTAATGAGGTAAAACTAAGACCATAATAGTAAGGGGAGGAAATATTAAAGAATTAGAGGATTGTTATGGTGTGTGTTTCATCAGTGCTATACTGCACGCTGGATATATCAGCTCTTCTGTGTGGCTATTCTGTGAGGTACTATACAATAATCTTACAGATGGGTTTTAAGTCTCTACTTTCCCTATATTCCTTCACACGAATTTGACTACTTTGAACTTCTGATACATATTCCTGTGATCACACAAGCTGGTGTGCTTCTTCTATGCAACTTTATTGCTTCCCTGATAAATGGCTGCTTGTTTAACTTCAATCCTTTAAAAGTCCAGATGCTATGTTTTTTAATAGCTGAGCATCATCAGCTTTCTTTACCATATTTGTTTATGTACCCATTTTGTCTTCAGCAGTCATGTTGGGAAGGTGAGTATCATACACTGTCACATTGTTGGAACCAACCCTTTTTCTACTGAGGTAAGATTTAAGTAGTGGACCAAAGTTCATCTGCTTCTTTGTTATATATACATATATATATATGCATACACAAACAAATGTAATTATAAAAATATATTTATATATTTACATTTATACATATCTGTATGTATACATATGTATACGTTTTACTGTCTTATTCTTTCCTCTTTTTCTCTCCTCCTGCCCCACTATCATGTTTACCCATTATTTACCTCTCAGTAATTACTCTTGGATACATTTCAATTGATGAAACATGACTAAGAACACTACGCGCTCCTCATCTTCAATTTTAGCCACTTGCTATTCCCTAGCCCTGTCATTATTGGCTCATCGCTAGCCTCCCCCGGCCACCTCCTCTCCCAGGCCCCCCGGAACCATCAGTCCCAGTGCCATCTACTTAGGATTGCTTGTTCTGCCTATCTTATGTAGACACCAAAAGAAAAGAAAGAAAACAAAAAGAGCTAAAAGACACCATACAGGTAGTGCCAAGCTATCTGTTGTCCTGACCCATAGTAGATGAGTATCCTTCTGTTAAATAGTGAGCAGGTCCTGATATAATCCATCAATCTATTCCCTGTGTGTTCAATGATTTGAGTAACAATTATGACTTTTTAAACTGTTATATGGACTACAAATACACACTTCTTATTCATTGTTTATCTATGAATTTATCAACTAGTCTGTCTACTTTATATAGTTTGTTATTAATTGTAGCAGTAGTTAATTGTTTTTGCTCTATGGAATGTATCATCTACATTTAAAATTTTTTTGCTTGTCCAATATTGTTGACAGAAATATTGGCCACTTCATTTTTGATCATTGAAAATAAAGTTGAATAAATTCTTTTATGGTTTAGTTAAGAACCACTGGTGTCTCAATGGCAGAAAGATGAGCTTGTCTGTCCTATACTGATTTACAGCCTCCAAAACCCAAACTGGCCAGTTCTACTCTGTCCTTTAGTGTTGCTAGGAGTCTGGACTAACTGAAGAGAGTTGTCATTTTTGATTCATGAAGCTCTGTAAGTTTAGTCCTAGTATTTAGGTTTACTATCCATCTCTCAGGAGAAAATGAGTCTTTTTAATCCCCTAAAGAGTAACAATTTCAGAAACCCACATGGGGCAGTTCTACCATGTCCTATAGGGTCACTGTGAGTAGGCATCAAATCAATGGCCATGAGAAATCCCTTTCTAATGAACATTTTTGTGGTTACACAGGTATGATGTACACTTTTTTTCTATTCACACAAATCTCATTTTCCCAGTACATTTGTGGGAAAAAAGTTATTTTTACTTACTGAGCTTTATTGATAACTTTGCAAAGCTGTAAATTACATTTGTGTGGCTCTATTTATGAACTCTACTCTTTCGCTGTTTTTTTTTCCTATTATTATACCAATTTCACACTGTTTTTATTCATTATTACTGTTTTCACTACTGTAGAATTAGGATAAATCTGTCACTTAGAAAATTCTCATGCTAGTTCCAAGTCACAGCAACAACGTGAACAACAGGACAAAACACTGCGCACTTTTGAGCTTTCCTTCAATTGTTCCTGTGCTTAAATCACTTGTTGCAGCCACTATATCAGTACATCTCATTGAGGGTCTTCCTCTTTTTCGTTGCCCCTCCACTTTACCAAGTATGATGTCCTTTTCCAGCGACTGACCTCTCCTGACAGTACAAGGAGGTACCCACCTCCCGCCCCAAATGGAAAAGCACTGCTGAGCAAAGTTTTTGTAGTACACTTTCCCCGCTCTACTATGCGAGCGTTGAGAATCTTGCTCCAAGTTAGTGCACCCAGTGGCATAACCTGGGAAGTTTCTCCCTGGTCACAGTGAATTTTTTCGTAAAATCAGTTTCGCTTAACCTTGAATTTTTTTGTGATGGCCGATTTAAGAGAATAGTATGCGGCTGTGAAATTTTCTTTCCTGCTTGGGAATGATGCCACAGAAACTGTTGTGATGTTGAACACAGCTTACAAGGACAGAACTATGGGAAAATCCTAAGTGTTTTTCTTGTTTTAAAAAAGGTGAAATGTTGATTGATGACAAACCTCACTGTGGACATCCAACAACTTCCCAAATGGATGAAAATGTTGACTTGTAGTGCATTTGGACTTTGTTCCACCAGGTCAGACTATTAATCAAGCTTTATATTTAGAGGTTCTAAAAAGATTGAGTAATAGTTTGTGATTAGAAAAAAAAAAAAGCCTGATTTGTGGCAGATGGGGGACTGGTTGTGACCACAACAATGCAGCCATCTCAGTGCACCAGTTTTCGGCAGAAGCCAGAATGCCTCTCTTGCCCCACATACTTTACTCACCTGACCATGCCTCATGAGACTTCTGTTTGTTTCCGCGGATGAAGAGGGATATGAAAGGACAGCGATTTGGCAATGAAGAAGGGTTGAAAAAGCAAAACAAAACAAAATGAGGGAGGTGCTGTCATCCATGCAAACATATGAGTTTGAAAAATGTTTGCAAGATTGGAATTACAGATTTGGCAAATGTATTAAGTGTAATGAAGAGTACTTTGAAGGTGATAAGGTTGTTTTGTAAAAAAAAATTTAAATACATACTTTTAGGGAAAAGATTGCCACTGGGGGTTGGTTTCCCCTTGTATGTTCAAAGTATGTAAGATGAATCCTTACCTCTAAGGAGCACTCTGGCCTCACTTGGTTTGGCCAAATTGGTTTGTATTTTGAGCAGCACATGGTATATTCAAAATTCTTCTCCAACACCGCAATTCAACTGCATCACATTTTCTTTCTGTATTCAATGTTCAAATTCCCCATGCATAGAAGACAATGGAAAATACCCTGGTTTGGGTCAAGCACACATTAGTCCTCAGAGTGATCTCCTTCTATTTTACTGCTCTAAAGAGATGTGGTGCAGCAATGTACTGTTCATCACTTGTGTGCTCCTTCTATGAGTATTGCTGCTGATCCAAGCACAATCATATCCTTGCCAATTCAACTTTTTTTTCCTTTTTTCTTGTTTTTCCTTTTTGGCCCGTTTTTGGGGTTTTGGTTTTTCTTTGCTTTGAGTTGTAGTCTATAGGGAAGGCTGCAATCCTAGATATTTTTATCAGCAAATGATTCAATTCCCCTTCACTTTCAGCAAGCAAAGTTGTGTCATCTGTATATCAGAGGTAGTTATTCTTCTAAACCTGACGCCACATTCTTCTCCATATAATCCAGCTTCTCCAATTATTTGCTCGGCCTACAGATGGTAAGGATACAACCCTATCGCACAGCCTCCCTGATTTTAAACCATGCAGTATTCCCGTATTGTTTTCGCTGGGCCAGTTATATTCAAGTCAGAAAGGTCAGTGACTGTTTTCTGTTTTTAATAGTTTTATTGGCGTATACCTCACATATTGTACAATTTCATCCTTCAATCATATTATGATTTGTTCAATCATCACCACAGTTTCAGAATATTTCCGTCTCATACCCGTTGTTGTTAGCTCCCCATTTCTCCCCATCCTCCGCTTCCATGCCTGTAGGCAATTATTAATCCAGTTACTGTTTCTGTAGATCTACCTATTCTGGATTTCATACACAGAAAAATCATATAAAACGCAAACAATCAAAACCAAATCCAACAATGACTAGATAAAATATAGAAAATCCTCAAAAAAAGAGACAGTATAAAATATTAAAAACAGAAACATCTCTAAAATGGCTTCAAAGAGTGATCAAATGATAAGGCATTCCCTTTGGACTTAACTATGTCTGCTGCAATTCACTTTACAGTGCTCTCTGACTGAAAGCAAGACTATTCCCATCCCTGAACTGTGGTCAGAGAGGTTCACTGCAGGCTTAATCCACGT
>NW_022111377.1:3933159-3934232 GCF_000313985.2 Echinops telfairi
TATTTACACAAAAAATGGAGGTTAATTGTCAGGGGAAATTTATAATAATGTTCAATGAGAATGCAAGTCACAGCTTTGCTGGAATAATACATTTCTCATTATAGGTATTGATACATTAACCTAGTCTTCTAGACACATCCTGGGGAGCCAGACCAGGTGTCATGGAATGCTGGGGCTTTGAATCCTGGATATTCAAGGCACAAGATGTGCTCCAGAGGATGCATCCATGAGATTCGATGTGTAAAATTCACTGGATGAACTCGATGGACTTTACTTCAGACACACTTGTAACTTGAGGACTTACGATGGAAAATGCATGGTGCCTGAGGAAGCAGAAGACAGCTGTGCCAAGATTGTTGAACTGTTGGTAGGTGGATAAACACAGTCTTGCTACACCAATATCCTTGAAGGTTTGAACTGCATCTATCTAATGACTAATGATCAGAAGCATCTTTTCATGTGCTTGTTATTCACTGAAATATCCTCTTTGGTAAAAAGTCTGTTTAATGTGCTTTGCTCATTTTTTGTTCGAATCACCTGCATTTTTGTTGTTGAAGTTTTATAAATACTTTAGAGATTACACTCTAATCAGATACTTAGTTCCCAGAAGATTTCCCCCTCTGTAGTTTCTCTCATCATTCTTTTGATGAAGTCTTTTGATGAGTATAATTACTTACTTTTTAATAAGTCCTAGTTACTTAATTTGTCTTCTGTTGTGGTGCATTTGAAGTTGTGTTTGGTATTCTTTGACTGAGAAAAAATTAGGTCCCATAGTTTGTGCCTACATTATCTTTCAGTAACTTTAAAGTTTTAGCATAACTTTTAAGCTTTTGATCTATGTAAGATAGTTTTTAAGTATGAAGTAGGCCTGGATGCTGCTTCATTTTTCTGCAAACCGAGATCCATTTTTGCTAGCACTATTTGTTAGAGATTATTTATTCTCCATTGAATGGACTTTGACCAATAGTTGAAAATCATCTGTCCATATATGGATGGCTTCACATTTAGATTCGCATTTCTATTCCATTGTTCTAGTAGTCTGTCACAGAATCAGTAGGTACCAGTTTTTTTTT
>NW_022111377.1:3938572-3952328 GCF_000313985.2 Echinops telfairi
CTAAACAATAGACACTATGAGTTCCTCACAGGTACTCTTTGCTCTATTGACTCATAGTGTCTAAACAATAGACACTGAGTCAAACTCAAACCAATGGCAGTGAGTTTGGTTTGCTTCCCTCATATTTTCATTATACAATAGACTCACATGCATATGAACATTGAACATTGCATAAAGAAGGCCAAAAAAGAATGGATGCATTTGAATTATGGCACTGGTGAAGAACACTGAGGGTATCATGAACTACCAAATGGACAAACCTATCTGTCTTGGAAGAAGTATGGCCAGAGTGCACTCCAGAGGCAATATAGGGGACACTTTATCTCAGGTACTTGGGACATGCTGTCTGGAGAGAGCAGTCGCTGGAGGACGTCGTGGTTAGTAAAGGAGAGAGGCAGCGAGAAAGAGGTAGGCTCTCAAGGAGATGGATTAACACAGTAGCTGGAACAATGGGCTCAGCATAGGAACAACTGGGAAGATGGCACAGGCATCATTGTTTCCTTCTGTTGCTTACGGGGCCTCTCTAGGTTGGAATTGACTAAATGGCTTCTAACAACAATGCGTGTGTGTGTGTGTGTGTGTGTGTGTGTGTGTGTGTGTGTGTTGATTGTAAGTAACATGGGCTTGGGCTGACTTTGCTATTCAACCCTTCAGAGAGGAGTGCAGCATATTTGCCAATGCGATACACCGTTTTATTTATTGACTGCTGCTTTCCTTGTGATCCAATAAAATGAAATTCTTTCTGAAATTTGGTTGTGGGCATTCATTGTAGATCTAAGCAAAATGAGATACTTGACCACTTCAATTTTTTTCTCCACTACCATAAAGTTGTCCATTGGTCCACTTGTAAGGATATCCATTTTCTTGAAATGGGTTGGAATCCATACTGGTGGATGTAATCTTTGAGTCTCATAAACAAGTGCGTAAAGTCCTCCTTGCGTTCAGCAAGCAAGGTTCTGTCATCAGCATGGTTCTTTCAGAAGCCTGTCTCCAATCCTAATGCAGAATTATTCTTCATAGAATACAGTGTCTGTAAATATTTTGTCAGCTTCCGTATTGAGTAAGTATAGTGAAAGACACAACCTTTAGGCACAGCTTTCCTGATTTTAAAAGAGTCAGTGTTCCCTTGAGCTGTTTGAACAACTGCCTCTTTTTCCATGTACAGGTTCCACATGGACACAATTAAGTGTCCTTGTGTTCCCATTCTTCACAACATTATAACCCACACAGTCAAATGACTGATGGGTCAGTGAAATACAAGTAAACCTCTTCCTGGTATTCTGTGTTTTCAATCAAGTTCTGTCTGGCATCCCTCCTTCATGTCGTGCTTTCCTGAGACCCCAACTTGAATTTCTGGAAGCTCCAAGCCTATATACTTCTGGAATCATTTTCTAAAATTATCTTCTGCAGAATTTTAATTGGATATGATAATAATGACATTGTTGGATATTTCCCACCTGCTCTTGTGTCACTTTACTTGGAAAAGGTCACATATATGTAACTCTTGGACTCTGTTATCCAAGTACTGTGTCCCCAATTTCTTGACATAGACTACTTATATTCTTATGTGTTTCATCGGCTTGTTGAAACATTTAAATTGGCATTCTATAAACCTCAGGAACCTAGTTTTGCTTTTGTCTCACTAATGCCTTCAGGGTAGCTTGAACAACTTTCAACACAATTGGTTCTTGATCATGTGCTACCTCTTGAAATGGCTGCCTGGTTCTTTTTGATAAAATTATTTTATACTTTCTTTCCATCTTCTTTTGAGGATTCCTTCTTAGTTAAATATTATTTCCATTAAATCCTTTAATATTTCAACTTGAGACTTAAGTGTTCTTCCAATCACCACCACCCCTGCCAATTCTTTTAGCCTGAGATATGCTGAAATTGTTATTCCAATTTGACTTTCTAATTCCAGGTTTCTGAAAATTTTATACAATACTGTACTTTGTCTTCTTGAGTTGCCCTCTGAAAATTGCTCTTCAGTTCTTTTACTTCATATCCTCCATTTGTTTTAGCTAGAGCTAGAGCAAGTTTCAGTGTATCCTTTGATACACAGTTTGGTCTTTTCTTTCTTTCCTGCCTTTTCATTGACCTTGTGTTTCTTGATGTGTGATGCTTTGATGAAATTGCACATCTCACAAGGTCTTTGGATATTTGTATAATATCTGTTTTAAAACCCTAACCCCTATCCATGTCGATATAATAATGTGAGGGAACAGGGTTTTCCCTGTTATTGATATGTTTTCTAAATTTAGGTGGGATATAATCAAGATTGTATCTTGGCTCTCTTGGACTTGTTTCAATTTTCAACTTCAGATTCATAGGAGCAAGTGATGATCTGCTCGACATTAACCCTTGGCATTATTCTGGCTAATGATCACCTGCTTCTCCATCATCTCACGTCACAAATATGATCAATTTTATTTCTATGCATCTGGAAAAGTTCACATGTATAGTTATGTTGCCGAAAATAATTGCAACAAAGAAGTAGTTAGCCTTGCAAAATTTTATCACGTGGTCACCACTTTCATTTCTCACACCATGCTGATATTTTTGATTCTTTCTATTTTATCTAACATTTTATCTATCCATTTTATCTAACAATTATCTAATAATTATCAATGCATCTTGATTGCATGTGTGATAAATATCTGACTAAAGAATTTGATGGAATTCTCCAATGTATTCATCATTTGCTGCAGTGTTGTTTATATTTTAGTCATAGTTGTTTTACTGGACTTCCTTGTGGATGCATAAATATTATCACAGGCAGAATTGTATTTTGAAAACGATCTTGAAATTATTTATTTTTTCCTTTTATGATGAACATCCTATGTTGCAAAGATACCATGGGAAGCTTGTACATGGTGACATTTATCTGGCAGCCAGTGGGCTTGCTCATTTGGGGAGTTGGTTGCACTAGTGTTGAGATAACACAAGGACCCCATGAGTGGATGGCTTTAAAAGAAATGCTCTGCTTCATACAATTGATGTATAGATTGTTATAAGAGCTTAAGAGCCCCCCCCCCCCGCCATAAAATTATTCATTAAAATAAATAAATAAATAGTTAAATAAAATAAAGAAACAAAAATAAATCAGTAAAATAAAATTTCTTACCATTTTGGTGAGAAAGGCTTCTGTCAATATAGATTTCTTCTTTCTCCTTAGTATCGGACTTTTTTGCGTCCTTTTGGTCTTCTCTTGATTTCTGTCTTGCCCGGTATGTGCTTGCTTGCCTCGGGGTCTAAGCTGCCATTTTCGTATCTCAGATGTAATTTGGGTTAGGAAGCACATATCCTGACTTGGTTAACTTAACAGGGAAAACCCTGTTCCCTCACATTATTATATCGACATGGATAGGGGTTAGGATTTTAAAACAGATTTTGGGAGGAACACATGCAGTTTATATTTTATTGTTTCACATCCTACCGGTTTAGAAGAAGACATCAGTTCTTCGTATTTTTTCCTAGGCACACAACTCAAATCCAGATCTTTTTTCAGTTTGCATCTAAAACATTTTCAGTTACGATGCCTTTCTTTTATTGCAAAGGAGAGCTGAGGGAGTGCAGTATGGAAAAATATCTCAACTCACAGTCTATGAAGGATGAAACCGCTTCAGTAAAATAGTCTTATGACTTCAGTAGCAGTATGGTATCTCCAAAACACTTAGTTTAAATTTTACCATTTAATATTCTACATTAAACAAAACCATTATTTTTGAATTATAAAGGCATCTTTAACCAAGAATTAAGCTATTCTGAGCAAAACAAAAAGTGAAGGAACTTATTCCTTTTCACCTTCTCTAACAAATACAGAATTTGTTTCCAGCTCAATTACAACAGAAAGTTCTGGAAATAATCAAAATGAACTGGAATGGGATATATGTAGCAAATGAACAATAGCTATGAGTTTATTATTTTTAATGCTTATGGCTGTTAAGGGAGATGTATTATCAATATTGTAGTCTCTTTTGCAGTTCACTGGCATGAATTAGAAATGAGTAATTTGTCGCCATTGCCTACCAAACCAGTTGTAGCTGGTTTTCAAGGGAAGGAACCCATACTGAGGGAATAGGCTAAGTAGTCCATAAGATCAATACATGTTTATTGTTCATTATGGCGCTATCTAGCAAGGTAGCCTCAAAGTGTTAATGCAGCATCTAAAAGTGCCTAACTCTCTCCTTAGACACTAGAAGTAACTGGCTCAATACAATTTAAAGAGCAGCAATATCAGAAACACAGCTCAATACCTTAGAGTTTTATAAAAGCACTGTCATCATCATCATTAAGGTTTAAATTGAGAACTCAACAGAATAGACCTAGTGCTCTCTTTGGAAGATTGTATAACCTTGTGTGAAGTTATTTGAAAACTTCAGGAGCTTGTGTTAGGAAATATGACTTGTAGTGATGGTAACAGGAGAAAAAAACGTGTGTATCTTAAAGAAAAACTCATGGGTGGAAACACGATGTTTTAGAAAAGGTGAGAACATAAATCAGCTATTCTCAAGTTCTTGGTACAGAAGGATTAGTGTCTGGGGATTGTAAATACTTGAACCAAGTACACTTCACTATGTAGGAGATTCAAACGTTTTTCTGAGACTAAGTATTATTATGCATGACTAGAACGTGGAGAAAATAGATGCAATTTTACAATAAGTATACCAAACACTTCTAATTCAGTCTGGATTTGTTCAGGGAAGGAAATGTAGAGACACAGCTAATCCTCATAGAACAGGAATAGGAATAAATCAGCAGGAGGAAAAAATTCAGCAGCAGTTGCGGATTATTGTATCACTCAAAGATTCATCCTAATATGACAACATCAACCCTTTTCTCAGTGTGCTTCTGAGAACAAAGTTCATACCTCTTGACTCTTAGGTAATTTTCTGTCCTCATTTATTTTCATTCTCTCCTTTCGTAAGAGTTCAAAAAATGTTGGTCTCCTGGAAGCTAGAACATGCTAAAATCATTATTTCTTCTTCTTTCTTTAACTTGTTACAGTTTATTTTTTATTTTTTTAAATCATTTGATTGGGGGCTCAGACAGCTCTTATCACAACACAATTGTGTCAAGCACATTTGTTGCCATCATCATTTTCAAAACATTTTCTTTCTACTTGAGCTCTTGGTATCAGCTCTTCATTTTCCCCCTCCCTCCTCGCACCTCCTTCCCTCATGAACCCTTGATAATTTATAAATTATTACTTTTTCATGTCTTACACTGACTGATATCTCCCTTCACCTACGTTTCTGTTTTCCATCCCCTGGAGGTGGTTATATGTAGATCATTGTGATTGGTTCTCCCTGTCTCCACCCACCTTCCTCTTCCCCTCCTGGTATTACTACTCTCATTATTGGCCCTGAGGGGTTTATCTTTCCTGGATTCCCTGTGTTTCCGGCTGTTATCTGTGTCACCTTTCCTTTAAAATTTTAACACTCTCCGATACCTCAAATTTGTGTGTGGCTTTCTTCTTTAAATATTAACCATAAATAATATTTTAAATAAATAAAAGTAGCTCACCAGGCTCTTTCTGAACAGTGTTATGCCTTATATTTTTGATGGAATCATCAGTATGTCATATACGTGGGGAAGTGAAAAAACAAAACAAACAACAAATATAGATTTCCAAAGATCAAGCTTCTCAAAGCATCCCTTTGCCCTGTGTGAAAACTAGCTAGACCTATGCAGCTTTGTGTCTTATCTCAGATAATACTTCTGACAGTCTACAAAGACAAATCATGATCCACAATAGCGACATTTTAAAAGAAGGTTTTTAAGGAAATAGAGGTGGCTTTGCATCCACCAAATTTAAATGTTTATGCAAGATACACTTTGTATTTACCATAACCTCTTAGATCAGTTTCTGTCTGTAGCTTTCCATGACTGAATAAAAGGAGGAGCCCGACGTACTGACAATGGACTTGACTATTTTTATAGATCAGTATAAACACCTATTCCTTAGATTGTAGAGAGATAACTGTGATCAATATTTTAAGTGGCTACATTATATGTTAAACACATTACTGGCATCTTGGTAGCATCAGTTGAAACCCCTGACACACAGTAGACTATAGTTGACTCTTGAATAACAGAGGAGTTTGAGTTGGGGGCCAGAGGGTGAGACAATCTGTATACTCTAAATCCAACACAAGCAATGCCTTTACAAATTAATAGAGAGGAATTGAAATAGAAGGTTGGTCCCCTTTCATATGAATAAACGGTTTCAAAAACAGTGTATAATACACACAAGGAGTAATGATCACCGCTATTAACTGTAGAGTTGTATGTGTGGGTACAGGTTTTTGGCCCTGCTTCTTGTGTGGTGTTCTCAAATGTTGCAAACATTCACTTACAACACCTTGTGATGCTACACATCTTCATGTGAGCAGTTATTGTAGAGCCACGTGGCATTTTTAAGGCAGTCTTATAATACTTGAGCTCACTCCCATGGCAACCAGAAAACAATAGTCTGTGAAGGTCAAACCCGTGTTATTCAAGAGTTAATTGTAGGTCTACTTCACCAACTTTGTGCCCACTTTGATTTTAGACAATGCGTTAGAAGGGTCACAAAGAATCTCACTCTGTTCTTGGCTTCCTGAGTTCACTCAGACAATAACGAGAGCAGCAATTTCAATGTCCAAAATAGTAGCATTCAGTTAGAGTGTTCAAGGATGTTGATTCCAAAAACCTATTTAAAAAGTCTTTAGAGAATCAAATTATGTTGAAATTGAATGAGTGTCATTTGCTATGCCCTTGCCTTGCCCTTCCAACCCTGGTTAAGTGAAATGCAGTAACATATGGGAGCTCCAGTCGCAGGTTGACTGGAGCACTAATGATCATGGGTCAGAATTTTTCATTTTCATTCCAGATATACTCAAGCTGCTGGTATTTCCAGGCTTCAAAAGCTCTTAGCACAACAGGAGTTCTTAACCTTACATGATGTGTGTTTTATTTTTTATTCTGTCTCTCCTTGTTTGACAGGCAACGGGCCTGTCCCTGGGTCATTTTCTGTGACTTTCTTGCTCTTCTTTCCTAAGTGTGCAGCAATTGGCAGGTAACGTTTACAGGTCACTCTGACCTCGGTGTGCAGTGATTTTTCTCTCGGGTAGGTGTGGGGATAGAGCCAAGGAAGCCGGCTAAACCACAGCCACCTGTTAAACCATGTAGAATAGGTAAAAGAATGTTTTAAAGTCTCACTGGGGTTAAACTTAAAATTCTGTGGCCAAGGTGAATCTGAATTTGACGTAGCCCCTGGCCTTGATGTCATATATTCCCACGGATGATTTTATGTTTTATCCTGTTCAGAAATATCCTTGATGTTTTGTGTTAACTCAAATTTCCATGATGTGTTACTTTGGCAGTCACTGTTAAAAAATAGCAGGAAGAATAATAGCAATGGAAGAACAGAAGCCTAATTGGTATAATAAGAATAATTAATACTTTATGGAAAAATGCTAGTGTGGACCAGTTGTAATGCTACAGTAAATAGCTGTGATCAGCACCCCTTATGTGTTCTTATGCACTAATGTCATTTAAATTTGTTCTAGTTTTTAATGTTTTCTTATTTATTTTCATTTGAGGATTTTAATTTTTTTCTTTGTTATTGTTATTTGTTTTTTAAATTGTTTTTCTGTGTATGCAATCCAGAACAGGTAAATCTATAAAGAAAGTCGCTGGTTCCTTGGCAAAGGAGGTTTGGGGGAAAGAAGAGCTAATTACATTGAGTTCAAGAATAATGAATAAGGAAAGTGTTCTGAACCTGATTGTGATGATGATTGTACACTCTTCATGATGTGACTGTGCTATTTAATTGTATCCTATGTGTATTATATTCCAATAAAAGTATTTTTAAATGGTGTTATTACTTCTTATCATGACATTTCTACTATCTCTGACCCTGCGGAAGGGCGAATATTATTCTAGATACGATGCTGTGGTTGGAATCACACTAGTGATCCTGAATTTTAAAGTGAGGAATTTGTACTCCCCTCATGTCCTGGTGACACGGTGGCTATGCACTGGGCCATTAGCTAAGTTTGAAACCACTAGCCATTCCATGGGACAAAGATGAGGCTTTCAAGTCCTATAAAGAGCTACAATCTCATAAACCCACAGGGACAGTTCTACCCTGCCCTATTGTGTCGCCATGAATCAGAATTGACTCAATGGCAGTGAAAAATATCCTGGAATTGTACTTGGCATAATGGTTACTAGCCAAAGTGCTAGCCGAAAAGGCAGCAGTTTGAAACAAGGCTTTCTACTACTGCAAAGAGTTATAGTCTCAGAACCCCACAGGGAAGTTCTCTCTTGTCCAAAAACAGGAACTGACTCAGTGGCAGTAAATTTGGATTTGGTTTTTGAGTGCTTCTCAAATTGCCAACAATACTACCAGGGCACTTAATCACTTATAGGCATTATCAGTTGTCTATGATGCTTCTGCATCTGAAAATAATATGTTCTTGGGAAAAATGGTTGTCCCCCTTTCTCTGTCTCTTAATCTCACACTATTCCACTTGATTGGCAAGATAATCTCAGAATAGGGTTTGCAGTACTCTAACCCTAAGGAGACCTATTAGTGCCATTGGTTAGGCATTGGCTGGGAACCACATTGTCAATGGTTCAAACCTACCAGCTGCTAAAAGTGCCAAAGATGAGGCTGTGTGCTCTTACATAGAATTACAGTCTTGGAAACTTGATATAGCATTGCTCAAGGCAGGGCTTTGGGGTTTTGTGGGTAAAGGAGTGGTACAAAGGAGAATATAGATGGACAACTTTGGAGCTGTGTAATGTTCAATACCATCTAATGGCAAGGCCTTGAACCAGTTCACTTTAATAAGAACCCCAGTGGATTGTTATAAATTCCTAGTTTTCATATTAAGATCTTCTGGTTTGATTCTCATGTAGAAGAATCACCTGGGGATGACATTAAAATGTATATTTTGATTCAGTATATCTGGGGTAGACCTGCAAATTCTTAGCAGGGCATTGAACTGGAATAAATCAACTTAAAGCCCTGAGTCATGGACTTCACTGAAACTTAAGGTGGAATGGAAAAGATTTAAAATTGGTTGTACCTTGACATGGATTGAGTAGGACACTTGATACACTGTGATAGTGCTTGTAAAGTTGATTCTGTCAGAAAGACAGAGGAATTTAATGTATTTCATGGAAAATCGGTTTAATTTACAATGAGAGTCCTTCAATGATTTTGGATGGG
Organism: Echinops telfairi; assembly: GCF_000313985.2. NCBI lineage: Eukaryota > Metazoa > Chordata > Mammalia > Afrosoricida > Tenrecidae > Echinops > Echinops telfairi. The sequence continues at coordinate 3,947,796 of NW_022111377.1, forward strand.
CCAAAGGGAGAAGCAGTAGAGGAAGCTATGTCTAAAGGCTATAGAAGTTGGTTCCGATAGACAGAGGATCCCAAAACTAAAAATTCACCAGAAACACTATGGCAGATGGTTCTGCAAAGCATGGTGGAAAGTCATCACAATTCTCACAAAACAACTGAGAAGTTCCCACGAACTTTCTCATTCTGCAGCTGAGAAACAGGTGGTTTTGCCACAAGCCTACTGGGTATATTCAGAGACTCTCATGCTGCTCAAGTTTAGTATTAACAACCTCCTGAAAATGATGGCTTCTACTTCCTTTCTCTCCTCCAATTTTCTTTCATGGAGAAACTCTAGTCCAGGAAAAGAATATAAATAAGCATAGGTCATGTTTTCTCCTGTGCAGTGCAGAAAGAATCAGTGGTCGTGTCATGCACAAGGCTGTCATGGCGTCATTCTATTGAATTTAGGTTTAGTTATACTGACATATAATAAGTATGACTTTGTCTAATTAGTGTTATCTATTTGACCTCTAGGGATTCTAATAACCATTTCTAGGGCTATACAGAAGTCACGCACAAAATTTACGATTAAATGGTTTATTAAAGAAGTTACCACTCTGTAAAGCCAGTGAGAAATGCTCAGGGTTGAGTTGTCTAAGATGATATGTTGCGAAATTCTGTGAAGTCTCCTAACAAATGCCCCAACAGCATGCCACTCTCCCAGAAGCCTCAATCTCAAGGCATTAAGCTTAAACTCTGTGGTTCAGCAAACCCAGATCCCTGAATTAAGTGCCCAGAAGCACTGCACGCCAGTAAGCCTCAGCCCAAAGGCATTTCTCGGATCAGCAAGTCCAATTTCCCTAATTAAGTACCCAAAGGCAGTGCACTGCACATGCCAACCTCCTGCACAAAAGCACTCAGCTATATTTGTTTACTGGTTTGGAAGTCCATCACTGTTCCATACTCTGGCTCCTGGTTCTGTTGTTGCTCCTCTGGTGGTATAGCTGTGTTCTGGAGCCAATAGGTTCAATGCACAGTGTTCTTGAGTTCAGATAACAAGCTCCACTCCTGACTCTCACTGGTAATGAGATCCATCCCCTACTTCTCAGAGGGCATATTTTATAGACAGCAAGATGCCACTCCACAGAATCCTGTTCACAGTTACTCACAGGTGAATCTTATCAGCATCTTTCCTCGCCTTCTTACCAGACCCATGCAGGGAAAGGTCACTTGGAGGGATTTAGAAACTTTAGTTGGCAGAGTCACATTAAATAAATCACTATTCCTGCCATACCCATACCTAACATATACTTACTATAGGCGACAACAAACGAACAAGCCCACTGCCTCGAGTCAATTCTGACCCAGATTGACCATATATAGAGTACCCAAGGCTCCAAATCTTTAGAGAAGGTAGCCTGATCTGTCTCCCATGGAGCACGTTATGGATTTGAAATTTGGACCTTGAGGTTGACAATCCAACCCTTGCCCCACAGTGCCCCAGGGCTCCAGTATTCTATACCCAAACCAGACTCACTGCCATCAAGTCAATGCTGACTCATTGCAGCACCCACTTTGGTTTTTCTGCCATTTTGACTTTTTTTTTTAAATCATTTTTTTGGGGACTCGTACAACTCTTATCAAAATCCATTCATCCATCCATTGTATGTCAAGCACATTTGTGCACTTATTGCCATCATCATTCTCAAAACATGTGCTTTCTACTTAAGCCCTTGGTATCGCCTCCTCATTTTTTTCCCTCCCTCCCCACTCCCCCCTTCCTCATGAACCCAGGATAATTTATAAATTATTATTATTTTGTCATATCTTACACTGTCTGGTATCTTCCTTAACCCACTTTTTGTTGTCCATCCCCCAGGGAGGTGGTTAATGTAGATCCTTGTAATTGTTCCCCCTTTCTACCCCATCTTCCCTCCACCCTCCAGTATCACCACTCTCACCACTCGTCCTGAGGGATTCATCTGTCTTGGATTCCCTGTGTTTCCAGTTCTTATCTGTACCTGTGTACATCCTCTGGTCTAGCTGGATTTGTAAGGTAGAATTGGGATCATGATAGTGGGGGTAGAGGAAGCATTAAAAAAGTAGAGGAAAGTTGTATGTTTCATTGGATCTACTCTACATCCTGACTGGCTCATCTCCTCCCTGCAACCCTTCTGTAAGGGGATTTCCAGTTGCCTACAGATGGACTTTGGGTTCCCAGTTTGTACTCCCCCTCATTTACAATGATATGATATCTTGTTCTTTGATGCCTTATACCTGATCCCATTGACATCTTGTGATCACACAGGGCTGGTCTGCTTCTTCCACGTGGGCTTTGTTGATTCTCAGCTAGATGGCTGCTTGTATATTTTCAAGCTTTTAAGACCCCAGACGCTATATCTTTTGATAGCTGTGCACCATCAGCTTTCTTCACCACGTTTTCTTATGCACACATCTGTCTTCAGCGATCGTGTCAGGAAGCTGAGCATCATGGAATGCCAATTTGATAGAACAAAGTGTTCTTGTATTGAGGAAGTATTTGAGTGGAGGCCCAATGTCCATCTGCTATCTTAATACTAACCCTATAACTATATGCATGTAGATCTATTTCCCCATCATCCTATGCAAACATATTTACATATGTACATGTCTTTATTTAGACCTCTATAAATGCCCTTTGCCTCCTACTTCTTTCTTCTATTTCCTTTTACTTTCCTCTTGTCCCACTATCATACTCAGTCTTCATTTGGGTTTCTGTAATTTTTCTTGGTTACATTGACCTTGATCAATCCCTACCAGGCTTCTCACACCTTCATTGCCACCGATTTTGGATCACTTGTTGTTCTCTGGTCCCTGGATTGGTCAACACCACCTCCTTTCCCCCACCACTCCCTCTCCCATGTCCCCCTGGAACCATCAGTCCTGTTCTTTTCTCCTCTAGAGTGTTCATCCAGCCTATCTTATCTAGATAGACCTGCAGAGATAATAATATGCACAAAAAACCACAACATAGCAAGACAAAGTGACAAAAGAAAACAAAATGACGACAGCAGAAATACCAATGACAAAAATAAGTAAATAAATAGAAATAAAAACCTGTAAACAGTTCAAGGTCTGATTTTTGACCTCTAAGAGTGTCCTCCAGTCAAGTCCGATAGGGGCCATACCCTGGCCCCAAAGTCTATTCTTGGCACTCCCTCGGGACCTCCCTGCTCTGCTCCCCGTGTTGCTCTACCACATGCCCTTAGTGTTTTGCTTTGGTGTGATGGGGTCAGGCTGCACCAATGCCGACATTGTTTCTCCAGTATTGTCCTCCATAGGGCCATGGGTCAGCGAGGGTCAACGGGTCTCACAGTGGGGCCAGCCAAATGGCCCACTCTGTGCATTGGCTGTTTGGAGCGAGGATATCATCCTCTATGCTTGGTGGGCCAGGATGCACTCCATTCTCTCTTCCTCCCCCTTTATTTGCTCTCATGTCTCTGATCAGACACATCCCTCTCCTGGAGGTGCAGCTTCAGTGCTGCCCTCTAAAGTAAATTCTTCTGGGGGCCGGAGCGGCTGTCCAGGTAGCTGGGATTGGGTCCGGGTCCTCAGACCCCTCCACTGGCTCCCCTCTCCATGCCGGCACACTGCATTCACATCCTGGAATACTGGGTTGAAGTCTGGTCCCTCTTTCCCAGTGGAAATATATACACTCTCCCCTTGGGTGGGTTAGTGCCCTGTTCCCCATTACACATTTCTTTTTTCCCCCCTCCTTTTTAGTTGGCTACCATATGTACCCCTGGATTTGGTCTGGCCCCTCTCATACTACCTGGGCCTAAACCCAGGAATGTTTGTATACAGTAGCTTTTTTCCCCCTATGCCCCTTTTGCAATTTTTTTTTAAGCTTACCTCAGTGGACTCATGCTGTACTTGTCCATTTGTGCTCGGCTTACTTCACTTAGCATAATTTCTGCCAGTTTTTCCCATGCGGTAATATGCTTCATGTATTCATCACTTCTTTTCATCAATTCGTAGTACTCCACTATATGTAGGTACCACAGCTTTTTAATCCATTTGTCTGTTGATGGAAATTTGGGTTGTTTCCAACTCTTTGGAATTGTGAACTGTACCACGATGAACATTGGAGCACAGATGTCTGGCTATGGATTGTTTCTTGTCTCTTCAGGGTATATGCCCAGTAGAGGGATTGCTGGGTTGTGTGGTAACTCGATTTCCATCTGTTTGAGAAACAGCCAAATCTATTTCCAAATTGGCTGTACATACCTACAGGTCCACCAGCAGTGGATGAGAGTTCCTATCTCACCACAGACCCTCCAATACTTGTTGCTTTCTGATTTTATGAATTGGGCTTCCTTTGAGGGTATCAGGTGGTATCTCATAGTTGTTTCAATTTGATTATGGTTAATGATCGGGAACATTTTCTCATATGTTTATTGGCCATTTGGATTTATGCCCCTGTGAAACCTGTTCAGGTCCTTTGCCCACCTCCTCAGAGGGCAGTTAGTTTTTCACTTATTGTAAGCTTGCAAAGTATTGTAGATTTTAGTAATAA
>NW_022111377.1:3953771-3954817 GCF_000313985.2 Echinops telfairi
TTAAACATATATTAGTATTTAGATATAAATAAACATTTTACAATTAGATATTAATATATGATTCCATTTCCCAAAAACTTTTTAAAGATATTCAAGGGGACTTCAAAGTTAGTGGAAAAATGGAATTAAAAATAATGAATTTTTTCTGGGAAATTTTGGAAGCTCTCTCATATGTATGCATTTCTTTTAAAATATTTTGTTAAATGCCAATACTATAAAACTAAAATCTAATTAAATCCCCATCAGTAATACTCTCCATAACTCCTGACAGAAATAATAAGTCTCTCACAATGAAAGTGGTTAATTTATGTATATCCTAATTAATGTTTATTTAACTAACCAACTCTCCTGTAGTTTTCTTTTTGTTGAAGTGAAAGAACCAACATTTTGAATTTGTTTTCCTCAGGAGCCAAACTCCAAAAACTAAAGACTTTTACACTAAGATATATTTCCAAAAGCAAACATTATCTTTGAGGGAATATCGTGAACAAATGTCTTCTTTTACATCTATTTTATTGCTCACTTGTGGCTATTGAGTTATTCTGGAAATTTCTTGTCTTTTTCTTCTTGTCAGGTTAAAAATAAATAAGTAAAAAACTAAAAGAGCATGTTGAAATCTTGGGAATTTTTTCTCTTGAGTGGCCTTGCTTGGCTCAGTTTTCATAACCACAACAAAGAAAACTGGCTGTCCCAGTTTACATGTAAACAGAACAAATAGCTCTCATTTCTATAAAGAATGGATTATGGGTTTAAGTGTAAACCCCTTTGAAACTAATTAATACTAGGTATCTGACCTACATAATAAATTCAGAGCTCCTTGTCTTATTGTCTCCCCCCTTCTTCTTTGTTTTCGTAGCAGCACCATTTTGCATCCGTTTTCTGAGTGGATTGCTGAATGGATATACACCACTTAAGTTTTCAAAGAGCTGTTTAACATTTTATACTGTATATATTTTGAAGTGATAACATCCGCCAAACTTCTGAAGTCAATTTTTATATTTGAATTGGCAATGATAAATGACTAGATACATAAGATCTCCCCGCAG
>NW_022111377.1:3956492-3957542 GCF_000313985.2 Echinops telfairi
TTTCCCCAGTAGAGGAGCTGAGAGTCTTTAACTTCTGCACCACCAGGACTCCTGGAAATTAAAATATAATGTCATAAATGTGGGCCGTGCTTTAAACACAACGCATTTGAATAATGACCCAAGCCTTTATAGTTCTTTGCATGCCCATTAGGGAAGAAAGTGTGCTTGGTCACCTTGATGATCATTTATTATTGGACTACTAGCTTTTCCTTTAAATCCTATAATAATTTTGGCATTTTGTGTGTGTGTGATTTTATTTTTTGTTTATTTATTTGAGTGTGTGTGTGAGAATATTGAAAGCAACAAAGACTGTCCAAAGGACTTTAGTTTGGTATACATGTGTGTGTCTATACCTGTGAATATCTGCTGTTTATGTCTATCTCAATATGATTTATTGATATCTTCCTGCATTATATACCTGTACTATTTAGCAATAAGCAAGAATCCAGGAATTGTATATGTAAGCAATATCGACAAAAAGAGTTCATCTGTATTAAATCTTGCTGTTTCCATGAACACTGGATTGCTGAGTAAAAGGTCAGTAATTCAGAGTTATCTGTGCTTTCTAGAAGAAAGTTCGTATAGTCTGCTCCTGTACAGATTTACAGACTCAGAAACTCTAGCTAGGGCCGTGATGAGTCAGAATGGATGCCATGTCAATGGCATTGGCTTTCATTTGCTGCTTGAAAAATAGGTGCTAGAGTTGAGGCACTTGCCAAAGTGTGTTTTATGAAAATGACTGTAACATTCTCTCCCACCCTACAAGTTCTTCTCACAATACAACTTAGACACTTAAACGAGGTCTACATTGATTGTAGGTAAAAAACTTTATTAGCTTTGACCAATACAGCAGAAGTTTAGGAAGTTTGAAGTACATAATAAAATGGATACACTTTGAATTCATCTCTCTTTTTTTATACCGTTTGATTGGGAGCTCATACAGCTCTTATCACAATCCATCCATCCATCCATTGGGTCAAGCACATTTGTACATTTGTTGCCATCATAATTTTCAAAACATTTTCTTTCTACTTGAGCCGTTGGTATCAG
>NW_022111377.1:3958922-3973494 GCF_000313985.2 Echinops telfairi
GCAACTTCCTTGATTTTAACCATAAAGTATTCCCTTGTTCTATTCACACAACTCTTTCTTAACCCATGTACAGATTCTGCATAAGCACAATTAAGTGTTCTGGAATTCCAGCTCTTCTCAAGGGTGCACATAATGTGTTATGTCCACACTGTCGAATCTTTTGAACAGTCAAAACAGAAACAAATATCTTTGTAGGATTCTCTGACATCAGCAATGATATCCTTTATTTCATACCCTCTTCTGAATCTGCCTGAGTTTCTGGCAGGCCTGTATGAGCCAGAATTTATTCGATGACAGTGAGTGGCCTCTCAGTGTACTTCTCCAACTAAGACTAATGCCTTCAGCATACACTGGACTTCTTCCTTCAGAACTTGATCTTATGCTAACTCTTGAAATGTTTGGATGTCAATTAGTTGGGGGGGTTTCTGTTTTGTTTTGTACAGTGACTCTGTGTATTCCTTCCATTTTATTTTGATGCTTCCTATATCATTCAATATTTTGGTGATAGTAATTTTCAATCTTGCAACTGGAACCTTGAATATTTTCCTGAGTTCTTGAAGTTCAAGATTGATATCCTGTTTGGTTTTCTAACTCTAGGTTTTAGCAAATTTCATTATATTTTACTTTGTCTTCTTAAGTTATCTTTGGAAATTTTGTATTCAGCTCTTTTACTTCATCAGTTCTTCCATTTGCCTTCACTACTTTATGATTAAGTCTCTTCTAACATTCATTTTGATCTTATCTTTTCCCCCCATTCTTTAATGACCTTTTGTTTTCTTCATGCGTCATGTTCTTGATGTCATCACACAGTTTATGAGGTTTTCTGTCATAAGTATTCATTCAATGCATTAAATTTTTTTAGAGATGTTATCAACATTCAAGTGGTATAGCCTCAAGATCCTACATTGGTTCTCAAGGACTGGTTTTTATTTTCTTCATTTCTAAAAGTTTGTCATAACATGATAGCTTGTGTGTTGCTGTGGTACTAGAAACTATATCAGTGATATTCCAGATTCCACAGGGCCAACCAAAGTGAACATGTTTCAGCAGAGCTTCCAGAAAAAGAGCTGACTTAGAAGAAGGAATGACTATCCACTTTAGAGGAATTAGCCACTGAAATCATTATATACGGCACTAAAACATTTCCACACACTAAAAACCTTATGAATATCAGAATATGAATAGTAGAACATTATCAGGGGATGAGCCACTCAGGTTGGAAGAAGAGCTGCCTTCCCACAGGAGAGGACCATAACGACACAGGTGGAGTAAGTCGTCAGTGCTAAAGTCCTTGGGACCTTCATTTTCTGATGTGGCATAATTCAAAGTGAAAAGAAACAGCTGGAACATCTATTCATAATGTGAAACTGTATGAAATATGAACCCAAGAAAATTAAGTCATAAAAATAAAATGCAAAGCATAAAAGCAGATTGCATAATCATTAGTGAACTGAAATGGACTGGTATTGGCCATTTTGAGCCAGAAAAAAATGTGATTTGCTATGCAGGGATGACACATTCCAGAGAAATGGCATCACAGTCATGATTTAAGAGGACATTTCAAGATCCATCTTGAAGTGAAATGCTGTCTCTGGTACGATAATGACTATCCAAATTCAAGGAAATCCATCAATAAAACTATTACTAAATCTTATGCACCAACCACTAACTCAAGTGTGAAAGTTAGGTTTATTGTGCCAAGAGGCCAATAAGAACATGTGGACAGAGTTTAATCAGGTTGCAGCTGGATTGGAGGGCAACAAGATAAATGGCTTTCAAAACCCATCCCCTTCTCTGTTCCTCCTTGGTGATGAGACCAGCATACTGCTGCATGAGCTAGTTCTGTGCTACAACTATGTACTGCACTACCTGTGGGCCAAGCCAACCCATGGATTGTGTTGCTAGAGCAGTGGTTCTCAACTTTCCTGATGCTCTGACCCTTTAATACAGTTCCTTGTGTTGTGGTGATCCCCCTACCATAAAATTATTTCTGTTGCTACTTCGTAACTGTAATTTTGCTACTGTTATGAATCGAGCAACCCTGTGAAAGGGTTGTTCAACCTCCAAAGGGTTTGTGACCCACAGGTTGGGAACCGCTGTGCTAGAGCACGCGACTCCTTTGAGACCTGCTGCGTCACACTGCTAGTGTGTGATATTGAGGCTGGTGGATCCTGTCACCCATGCATCATGAGCTGCAGATCCCACCAGGGCCTGCTTTGCTATGCTCCTCTGCTACTTACTGCTGCTGACCCACCCTGCTGTCTGCTGCCTGCTGCCTACTGGCAGACTCAGCCTGTCTTGTCTGAGGGTAGACTCCACTGTTTGTTTCCTTGACCTTGGAACAGCAGCCCACGTGAGTTGAAGGACTTTCAGTATATTAACTATTTCGTGAAAATGAGTTGAACTGAGCCCTCTGTACTGCTGTGTGGACTAGTTAGCTGTTATTTATATTCCTTCCCACTGTTTAAACACATCTTTCTATATACATAGAATCATAAGTGTCCTGGTTTTGTTTCTCTAGAGAACCCTGCCTAACACATCTAGTGATGCAGAAATTGAATAATTTTAAAATTGTCTTCAGTCTGTAATTGATCAAACATGTAATCAATATGCACTGATAATTCCTAGTGATGGGGATGAAAATGCTTAAAATGACCAGAAAGGAACAGTGGTTTAAAAATATGATTTTGGTGATAGAAATGAAGCTGGACATCACATGATAGAATTTTGCACTATCAAGGACTTGTCCATGGCAAACATATTTTTCAACAATACAAATGGCGATTATACTCATGGACTTCTTATATAATACACAGAAATGAAATTGACTACAATTATGGGGAAAAAAAGTCAATAGTGAAGCTTAATATCAGCAGCTAAAATGAGCCCAGAGGCTGACTGTGGAACAGACTTTAATATGAGGAAACTCAATATGGTATGGAGAGACCTCATAGAAAGTAGCTGCAGCTCTTTTCTTATAACTAGACTGAATAGATATGAGAGTGTTACACCTTAAAATGATTCCAGTCCCCAGGTTTCTAATCTTCTGAGGCCTCAGACAAGTTTGAGGGGATATTTCATATTCCTTATGACTTCTTTAAAATATGACTCATGGGAGTCCAAAGCATAGTAAGTGGTGGATTTACATTGCAAAGCTTATCATATCTAAGAAGACATTAACAGATCGGTGCAGTGAGGACTCCCTAGGTAAATAAAGGAGGATTCATGGGAGAAAGATGAGGCATTCAACTTCTGAAAAGATTTCCAGCATCAGAAGCCAACAGAAGCCATTCTACTCTGTCCAGAGGGTTTCTATGAGAAAGAACTGGCATGATCTAGATGCAGCAATGTTCTAAAAGTTTTTAAGTATTATTATCCTTAATTGTTCTGGAGGCTCATCCCTTTAAATATGGATATTATATTGAATGATTGTTTTCCAATGCAAAGTGACACATGAATTTCTTTGATGCATAATATTGAACTGACATTTGTCTATATTTGATTGTTCAGGCTGACCAATATTTGTTTGATAATATTAGAATATTGCTATTACAATTAATCACCATTAATTCTGTCATAATTGATGCAGAGCTACAGTTTTCAGTTTTTATACCACAGTTATATGCTTACGTATCAATTGTAGTGTTAATTGTTGACAAATCTTTTTTTTTTCACAAACAGGCCTATCTTTTCTTCAAATATTTGAATGTTTATCCTAACTCATTTTGAAATGCTCTAGATTTTTTTCATGGAAATATGTTTAAATGTAGATTACAATGCATTATCAGTTACAAATCTAATTCATGGAAGCAATTGTCCATGTAATCCATATTCAGAGTTATTGAGGTCTTCTTAATTTCTTCACATTATGTCTCATAGTTTCAGAGTTATATTTCTAATTCTGTTCTTACATTTTTCTTAAATTGTATTTTATATACTTTTAATTATTTTGTAATTTAACTTTTTTTATTGTTAGTGTGAATAAATGCAATTTATTTTCTGGCATATTGCTAAGCTCACCTATTCATTTTATAGTGGATTTGTAGAATTTCTGTATATAAACTATGTCATCTGAAAATCCAAATTAATTTCATTACTTCCTTTACAATCTGAATGCCTTTCTTTTCGTGTTCTTGACGAAAGCCTCCAGCATAAAGTTGAAAAGAAACAATTAGAAATCCTTGTCTTTTTCTCATCTTCTAGGATAAATATTCAGTCTTCACCACCAAATGTGATGTGAGCTGTAAGCTTTTTGCACATGAACAAAAATTATTTGAAGATGTTCCTTTCTGCTTCTAATTTGCTGAATTTTTTTAATTAAAAAACATTTATTTTTGAAAGATGTTCGTTCAACTTACTTTTCAAAATTATTATAATCATGTGCTTTTTGTTCTTTTGCCTACCACATATAATTTTATTGATCATGATTATATCAGTTAACAATTTCGAATTCATGCAATGAATCTCAGTTGATTATAGTATACAATAGTTTATAAAGGCTCGTACATCTACTCTTTACTTTCTATTTCCATAGCTGATAATTGATATTTCCAACAGTAATTAAAAATTCCATAACCTGATTATTTCACATATTAATGCTGTAGATATGTATAAATATGTATATATATAATAATGCAGTCTGATAGTAACAAACTCTGAGGTACATGACCCACTATAATGCTGCCTGTACTGACTAAGGTTATGTACCAATTTGGCTGCTAGGATTCTCAGGGGTTTGGCAGTTATGTAATGATGAAATTTGGAAATTATGGCAGTTATCACATCAATATGCATCCTGATGTGATCATCTTCGATTTACACATGCCACAATTGTTTGCAAAGTAACCTGCTTTTGTGGTCTAACTTGTCAATAAGAGAAGAATGCACTTCCTATATAAGGGGCTTCAAAAAGTTCATGGAAAATGGAGTTTAAAAATCATGGAATTATTACACAAATCTTTTGAAGCTCCTTCATACATAACATATACATCTGTATGTATACTTTGAATATACCTAACTTTACATCTTTTGTCTCTTCAACATGCTAGAAAAAGATGACAGATAATGCACGTTAATAATATTTTCAGTGCTTACAGATGATTTTATAGAGTTCATGGAAAATGCCTATTATGAACAAAATTACATGGATTTCATTGTTTACCCCCAAGTAAACGTATACTCATGTGTGCAAACATGTTTCAATAGGATTTTGTTAATACACTAAACTAGATAAAATCTCAATTAGAAAAATCCCCTATCAAAACAATATTAATTCTGTTAAAACTGAAGCAAGAACAAATAAATACTAAATTTATGGTGAAGCTTGGGAGCAGGGTGGTGAATTCATTGATACCTTAAGAATAGCTTATGGAAATAGTGCCCCCAAAGAAATGAAGAGTTTGCAAATGGCTAACTCACTTTAAGAAGAGATGGGGAGAGGTTGGAGATGGAGCATGTAGCAACAGACCATAGCAATTCACAAGTGAAGATTCATTGTTGAATAGGACGTCTCGACTGGGTCAGTTTACGCATTGTGAACATTTAAATCTGAGCAGCATTTCTGCTGAATGGGCATAAAACTGTTGCACCTCCATCAGCTGCAGGTTAGCGTAGAACTTTCCGTGGAACTTTTAAATGAGTAGAAACAATATTCTGGAGTACTTCTTGGGAAAACTATAAAGAAGATGTTTTTTGTTTAGTCTTCTGGTCAAAGCACAATTCTGAAGATAAAGCACATTTAAAGGTACGGAATTCAAGAAGTCAAAGTTGTGCTGTCAAAAATAAAACCGACAGGTTCAGAACACAGGTCCTGGAAACAGTTATTTGGGATGCTCAAGGCATTTTGCTTAGTTAATATTTGGAGGGGCAAAGGACATCTGCTCAGTATGAGAATGTTTTGAAAAGTTAGCTAAAGATGTAGCACAAAAACTCCCACGATAATACTCCTACTTCTTCCTCTTATCAATTTGCAGGAATGTTGATGAAAAAACATTAGGCATCCAAGTTACAATCTGATTTTGCTCCTTCTGAATTATTTCTGTTTCTTAAGCTTTAAAATAGTTATGTGAAGAATAACCATTTTGCTACCACCACAACCCCCAATTAGTAATGTAAGAATAATTGGAGGAACATGCTGAAATTCCTCGGACCGTTTGTCTTTCAGGGATGGTCTCATCACTTACAAAAATATCTTGAACTTGATGGGGGCTTCATTGGGCAATGACGTTTGTTTTCTTTTGCAACTGGTTGCTTTGAGATCAGTTCAGAGATGTTATGAACAATTTGTACGGAATTCTAAATGCACGTACCAAAATCCTAAAATGGCATGTAGATAAAATTCGTTTCTAAATTCCAGCGACTGTCCAGCTTTAAATTTGGAGGCTAATTTTTAAAAAGAGATCACTAAGTACCATCATCTTCAAATGTTACACCTTAAGTTATTCAGTTCCACTAATTCACAATTTAATATCACACACGCTACACACTCATGTTCAACTCTTCAGGACACATAACAAAGTTATCAAAAACAAAACAAAGCACCAAAACTGGACCACCATGACTAAAGGTATTAAAGAATGCATATAGTTCTCACAAGAAGGCATGATGACAGACTGGTTTACAGACACAATTCTATTAAGGAAAAAAAAAACCCGTGGAAATACTAAATGTTCAAGTCATACAAATCCATGACAGGGACACCAAATTGCCATTAAGTATGTTTAGTATTAGGGATACAAAAGCATCCTCCCTCTCTGTCCCATGGAATACTGTATTATGTTGACACCCAAGACAGTCACATCTTCCCACAATTCAAAACCCCACTATTTTCTGCTTGTGCCTAAAAATTAACAACCAGTAAATTATTTCACCTCTTAAAAGAGAGCATTTACACTTAAAAAAAATGGGATCAAGTAGGATTTCCTTCTTCTTAAAAATGTTTCTAGAGCTACTAAAAATCTTACATTTATAAAATTGTTGATTAAAAAAAACATTTCTTTGGATTGTACAAGAAGGGAGATAGTAGGGCCCACTGATAAGACATGATAAACATTAATCAGACTTGGCTTCTTTTTTTCCTGCTTCATCAGAGGCTGGACTCTCCTCATTTTTTACTTCTCCATTTTAAGTAGGTAAATCTTCTTTTTCTTTTTTCTTTTTTAATTAAAAGGTCATTTTATTGAGGGTTCTTAAAGATTTGATACAAAAATCCATACATCAATTGTATCAAGCATCTTTGTACATATATTGCCATCGTTATTTTCTAAGGAGTTAATTTCTATTTGAGCCTTTGGTATCAGCTCTTCCTTTTTTCTCTCCTCTCACCCTCCCACCCTTGTCACCCCTTGATAAATGACAAATTATTATTATCTTCATATCTTACATGACCGCTGTCTCCCTTCCCCCTTGGTTTCTGTTGTTCATTCCCCTGGGGGGTGAGGTGGTGATGGTTATGAGTTGATCGTTATAATTGGTTCCCCCTTCATCTCTTCAGCTTCCTCCTCCCCTCCTGGTATAGATATTCCCATTCCTGTTCCTGGATTCCATGTGTCATGAGCTCTTAATTCTTGTCTCTTATCTGTACCTGTGCACATGCTCCTGTCTAGCCTGCAGTAAAGGCAGGACTGGGGTCATGATAGTGGGGAATGAGGAAGTATCAAGAAACCAGGGGAATAGTGTGTGCCTCATTGGTGCTATACTAAACCCTGGTTGACTCATCCCTTCCTGGTGACCCTTCTGTGAGGGGATTGTCTACAGATGGGTTTTGGGTCTCTGCTCTTATGTCCCTCATCTCAACAATATTTTTTTTTGCTTTTGGGGGGTTTTCTGATGCCTGTTACCCAATCCCATAGACACCTCATGATCACACAGGCTGGTGTGCTTCTTCCATGTGGGCTCGTTGCCTCTTGCCTAGATAGATGGTCACTTGTTTGGGGAACAACTAGTGAATTAAAAATCAGCAATGAGGAGGACGTGAGTCTTCTTTAGTTTGTTGGTGAGCTATTTCTGCCTGTTTTCTTATGCTCCTCTTTTCTTGTTTGCTTGCCCTTTTTTTGCCTGAAGATTTATCCTTTCCTTCTGCCTTTTTTGGCTTCATCTCCACTTTTGCAGGTGCAGGTTTCACTGACAACCTAGGGAATCTCTTCTTGGGCTCCTCCTTTACTGCCCCTTCAGCAAGCTGACCTTTGATTTGGGCATCTTGGCTGTGGGGAGGGCTTTTGCTGAATGCCTGTTGATCACAGAGCACCAAGACTTTTTTGGAAACTGGGCTGCCTGGCTGCTGCGGCTCTGCCCTCTGTCTGAGCTGTTAGGACCCTCGAGGGGGTGTGGGAGAATCAGATGGAGGAACTGCAGTAAATAAAGTTTATACTTGTATTTTCCAATTTTTCATGAAATTTTCAAAAATTCATTTGCACTTCATGTACATTGTTGTTACTGAGAATAGGCACAACAGACTCTAAATCAATTTGACCTTCATTGTAGTTTCTCTGATTATCTCATTGTCTCCTAATTTTTACCATCCTTATTTTCAATTAGATTCTGTGGATAGATATTAAAAGAGCACAATGTTCCAAGAAGACATTATTTGCTAGTTAAGCAAATGTATTATTTGGTTTTCAGAATATTTCATTGAATAACTTTGGTTTAATACTTAAAGGTTATTTACATGCAACATTTTCAGTCCATTCAACTTCAGTGACTTCAGATATCTGGATGCTTTAAAATTTAAATTTCTATTCTGTATTTTCCTCATTTTGACCAGAATTATTCTACAGGCTCTTTGATAAAACAACCAAGAGACAGTTTTACAGGAGAAGGATGAGGCTTTCTGCGCCTGTGAAGATTTGCAAGCTCAGAAACTCACAGGGGCAATCCTACCCTGCCCTAAAAGATCACTATGAGTCATTATTGACTTGATGGCAGTGGAAGTGAAGCCCTAGGTGGGTGATTGATAATGCTCTCTAAAATAAAAAGACAATGATGTCTCTAAGGTGAACCAGAGACGAATATAAGCCATAGATGAATGCATGGATGGATTTTGGCCTTGCACTTAATTCTATCCGCAATGTAAGAACCATTTATTCTTATGACATGGCTTTGATGTTAACCCTCATGAAGAGATCACTAACGATATAGATGCTATAGCAAAGTGTCATGAAGAAACTCGATGGTGCCACACTATCAGAAAGAAAACCTCTGGGGTGTTAAAGGTTTGTTTCCAAACAAACTGCCATCTAAGTGAGATGTCAACTAAATCTAACTGTAAGAAGCATACCAGCCTGTGTTGTCCGTGGAATGTAAATATTATAATGCAAATTTAAAGGAGGCAATGGTATCAGAGTTTAAATTGTGAACACTGGTTTTCAGAAGGCTGAGGATGACAGTGGAGGCCCAAAATGCATTAAACACAGATTAAACTTCCAGTGACTCCCCTAGAATCATAGTTGAGGGATATGAATAGTCCTTTATCAGACAGAGAACATGGTAAAGTCAATTATGAAAAATATAGTTAGTTCATAATGTAATATCTAATCATTTGATCTTCCTTTTGACCCCTTTTAAAGCTGTTCTAGTTTTGTTTGTTTGTTTGTTTGTTTGCTTTTTAAGTGAAGGGAAACATATGGATATTAGGTCCTTAGTGAATCTCCTCTGACCATGGACCAGGGATGTGAATAGCCTTGCTATCAAGCAGAATGCATTTTTACAGAATCAGTTAAGTTAAAATGTAGCACACTATAATTTGATCTCCTTTGTGATCCATTTAAATTTTTTTCTAGTTTTTAATATTTTCTGTCTTTTTAAAAAATTAAGGTTTTTATCTGCTTTACTTTGTTACTGTTCTTAGTTTAGTTTTGTTCTATTTTAAATGCTTTTCTCTATAGGAAATGCAGGATAAGTCAATCTTTAGAGACAATAACTAAATTTGTTGTTTCTTGGGCTATGGCAGATGAGGCTGGGGGTAGAGGGGTATGGGGACCAATAGCAATGAGTACAAAAATGGAGAAAATATTTTAAACTGATGGTGGTGATAATTGTACAACTTTTCTTGATGTAATCCAAATATTAAACTGTATGATATGTAAATGATATGCCAATAAAACTATTGGAGCAATTTGAAATATTTGATAAATCAAGATGGGCACCATACCATTCTTCTACTCTCATAGCAAAGGGGTCAATTTTTCATGGCTGCAGTTAGCCACCCATCTTATTTCCACCTCTTCTTCCTAGGTTGCTCCAGGTGACTGGAGACCAATTGCTGTACCTTGCTTGACCTCTTGCAAGCTTGTGAGACCTCAGACATTGCACTTTATTAGCAGGTAGAAAAGAAACACTAAAGACAGGATTAGTCAAATTAATTCGGATACCTTATTTAGATTTGAATTTTCTTGTTGGTGAAATGTCCATTCAAGTTCTTTTACTGTTTTGGATTTGGTTGTTTTGTTTATAATTTGTCAAGGTTTCACATAGAGTTTTGTTATTAGCGTCTTTTTGGATAGATATATGGCTTCTAAAGATACTTTCTGTGATAGTTAAGGTTTATTGTGCCAATATGGCTCTTTGGTCATCAGCTGCCTTACTTGTTCTGTGCCTCAATTTGCAACTAGTACCTAGCCCATTGACTGTGCCACTGTAATTTGAGGTTCCTTCAAGATCTGCTTTGCCGCAGTACTGGAACTTACGTCTCTTGAGCTGGGGACTGTTGGACTCTGTCATCTGGTTGATTGTTGTTGACCTGCCCTGCTGTTTGCTGCCTTTGCCTGGTTAGCCTGAATTGCTCTACAGAGGACTACCTCGCCAGTGTCTCACAACTGTCTCATAGGAGTGAGTTGCACTGAGCCATTTGTACTGCTTGATAGATTGTTTATTTCTTATGATAATTATATATATATATATATATATTTCTTATAATATATACATATTAGCATTCTGGTTTTGTTTCTCTAGAGAACCCTGTCTCACATACTCTCGCATTCACTAACTGGCCTGCCTGTTTGGTTTTCATTGAAGTTTTTGTTGAACAGAGGTTTTTAATTTATCATTTGTCAATCTATTCTGTCTTTTGTTTTTCATGCTTTTGTTTAGATCATCCATTGTTCAATGCTAACTTGAATTCTCTTCTAAGAATGTTATGGCTGTAATTTGAAACTTTAGAGTTTTAATCCATTTTTTACTTTGTTTTTATGTAGGATATGAGGCCTATTTGTTCTTCCATATTTTTTTTGCATGTGGAAATCCAATTTTCCAAATACCATTAATTGCATTGACTCTCCTTTCCACATAAAGCAGACTTAACACTTGTATCAAAAATCAGTTGATCATAAAAGTGTGCACTTATGCCTGGATTTTCCATTCCGCTCTATTGGTGTATGTCCCTATAGTTACACTGAGAGCAGCTTATCTTGATTGCCAGAGTTGGAAAATATGTCTTATAATTAGGATGTCTGAGTTTTTTCTTCTTTTTCAACCAAGTTATAGATGTTCAAAGCTTCTTTGCATTCTTTATGAAGTTAAGGATTGATTTTGCCATTTTTGTAAAGAAGACTGTTGAGATTTTGATGGGAATCACTTTTAATTTATAGTTCACCTTAAGTTCTACTGACATTTTAACAATATTAACCTTTTCAATTTATGAACAAGAGTGTCTTTCCATTTACTTAAGTTTTCTTTCATTTCTTTCAGCAGCGTGTTACACTTTTTCTTGTATAAGTCTTTCAATCCCTGATTAAATATATTCTTGGGTATTTTATCATTTAATTGCCTTATATGCTATTGTAAATGGAATCATTTCTTTAGTTTCACTCTCAGATCTCTCATGCTGATAAGTAGAAACCCAACTAATTTTGGCTAGTTGTATTTATAAAGTTTTATATTAATTTTCTTATTTATAATTACTTGTTCTCATTTGGATTCAGGATAATATCTTGTGTCACTCATTATTCAAATACAGTGCAAATACATTTCATATCTTCCTCTTGTAGGCCCCCAAATACATATAATTCTAAGCACATAAAAGCTTCAAAAAGTTTGTAGAAAAAATTAACTATCATTTAATTCTGATTTTCCAGAAACTTTTTGAAGTCCTCTCTCATGTATACTCTCTCATATATATAGTATTATTTAATTGATGCTTAAATCAGTAAACAAAAGAAACAAGAAATAAACTGTACCATATTTTAAAATATATACATAATTTCCTTTGATAATGCTCTTTGTATTTTTAATTATTATTTGTATGTGTTTGAATTTTTATTATTTTCTAAGACTCTTTGCTTTTAGTTTCAAAAAACTCCTTTAATATTTCTTATAAGGCAGGACTGCTACCAGTACGTTTTTTCAGATTTGTTTTAAAATAAAGGAATGCCCTTATTTCCTTTTCAATAAAGTTTTGTTTGTTTGTTTGTTTGTTTTATAAAATTCTTGGTTAACTGTCTGTGTGTGTTTGTGTGTGTGTGTGTGTATGTGTATGCACATGGATGTTTATGTGTGATGTTTCAGGAGTTTGGATATGCCACCCCACTGCCCTCTGGCTGACATTGCCTCTTTTGAGGTGTTAACAGTTTATCTTATTGGAGGACACTTATTCATAAGAGTTATTTTTTCTTCCCACTTTCAAGATTTTTTTGTCATTTTCTTTTAACATTTTAACCATATGTGTAAGCTTGGAAATCAAATCATCTTGAAGTTCAGATTACTTTCAACTCAGATCATTCCTCAACTTACCTCTCCTCTTTACTAATTTCATCAATTAAGAAGTCATGTTCTTAAATTACAAATGGTACTTTCCACAAATATCTAAACCAAATACAGTCAGGATTTTGCAGTTTATAACAAGGACCACCTTTGTTCCAGGGTCCATTAAAGTTTTCATCATTTTACTTGAAGGGCTCACTAGAGGCATATTTCTGAAATTGAGAGATCTCAATTTAAAAAAAAATTGCAACCTCGATTTGCAATTTTCAAAGATTCTATAGGAAAAATATTAAATGATGCAGAAAGCAGCAGAAGAGGGTGGCAAAGAGTACACAAAGCCACTGTACTAAAAAGAACTAGTCCACAGCTCATCGTTTCATGAGGAAGCATATGAGAAGAACTAGTGGAGCTGAAGGAAGATGTACAAACTGCACTGAATGCACTAGCCAAAAATAAGGCTCCACGAATTGACAGAGTAGACACTGACCTGCTTCAGTAATCTGAAGAAGCACTGGAAGCACTCACTTGTCTATGCCAGGAAATTGGCCAACTGACTGGGAGAGATCCATATTTGTGCCCATTCCAACGACAAGTGACCCATCAAAATGCCCTACCTATAGAACACTATCATTGATATTACACACAACTAAAATTTTGCTTCAGATTGTCCAACAACAGTGATAGAAAGACATTGACAGGGAACTGCCAGAGATGCAGGCCAAATTCAGAAGAGGCTGTGGAGCAAGGGATATCATTGCTGATGTCCGACTGATTTTGGCTGAAAGAAAAGAACCCCAGAAAGATATTTCCTTGTGTTTCATTGGACTCTGGAAAGGCATTTGGCTGTGGGGACTACAGTAAACTGTGGACAACCTAGAGAACAATGGGAATTCCCAAACACTTCATTGTGTTTATGAAGAATTTGTACATGGATAAGAAGCAGTTGAACAAACAGGAAAAGGGTTATACTTAAGTAATTATTTTTCTTTGTGTTCATCTGGACTAATTAGCTTTCTTTATTCTCTAATGAATACTATGAGAATTATGTTAAATATTCCAAGAATCAGGGAATATTAATCAACTTCCTTTTGACAATCTGTCATATTGTGGTGGATTAGGAATTTAAAACCATGAGGATACATAAAACAAGATGATGAACTAGTTGTCTCAGTTTAGTCAAAGCCAATACACTGTAACTGAAACATACCCGAATTTGTAAAATGTGATTTTTTTGAAATGATAGCTAGAAAAATTACAAGTTGAAGCTCTGCTGGAAACTGAATCTCCTTCTTGGAATACAAGGGCAGCATGTTCCTTGCATAGCGACTGCATTTCTTAATCGACAGGATAGGAACAATGGTACCCTGATCAAAGATGGCAGCAGCCCCACTACATGCTCTCCCCAGTCCTAACAATAATCGAATCTCTCAAATCAGATTTCTAAAAAGACTGGCTAAAATGTTTCTCACATTCCAAGAATCCATCCATTTGTTTCATTCTGTGTATTGCTGTGCTTCAGCTAATGTGAACGGTTCTCATCTGTTACTATTTTGGTGCATTGGCTGGGATCAAGCAAGTTTGAACCACTTCAGAACACTGAATAAAAGTTATCTAATATAAATTTTTTAAAATTTATATTCTTGAAGTTGACCAAATGATAACAATTCTCTTTGGATAACATTAACCTAATATAATTTTTCCTATCTTTTTACTTCCATGTATTTAATGACATGATATTTCATGAGCAGATCTTATAATGATAATGATTATATTTCTATATTTTTAATTTGCTAAGCTTTAAATGACAATATGCTATGTGTCCTGATTATACGTCAAATGTACTTTGTCATGCATATGTGTGTATATATATATATATATA
>NW_022111377.1:3973936-4010649 GCF_000313985.2 Echinops telfairi
CTTTATTTTACCAGTCACTTGTATAGAATACAACAAATAATTGAGCAATTGAAGCTCACATGCATATTTATCTTCCTGATCTATTCTGATTGTATAAGAATGAACAACAAACCCATGAAAGGTATAACTATAGTTATACATTCTGACAGCAGTTGTACGCACACCATAATTAGGGTCTAAATTAAGTGTTCTAGTTTTCTCTTTTGACAGCAAACTGATTTTTTTTAAAGCCGTCAACCCTTCCTCATAATGTCTTTCCAATATCCTTGCTTTATACTCTCTCCCTACCACGGATTTGATGCTGACTCCTAATGACCCAATACGACTGAGTAGTACTGACTGCAGTTGGTTTCTGAGATTGTGAATCCTTAATAGAGTAGAAAGCTGGTCTTTCTCCCACTTTGCTTACACAGAGCATGTTCAAATTCATCTTTGAAAAGTCATGAGTTTTATATTCTTTATTTCTCTCTCCCAAGGGCCTTTAAATTTCAACCTATAGGTTTCACAGTATAACATTTCTCTCCAGAAAGCTGCAGCGTCCTTGAAAGTTTACCACATTGACTTTTAGTCCTCTTATTATTTAAAACCTGAATATGTCTATTTCTGCCTGCAGGTTCAGTTTTCACATGTAATTTGATGGGAGTATATTTACACGATCTAATTTACCATGATCTCATATCTGCACATCTAAGGTCTTCTGTAGAGAACATTAACAACAGCAAAGCCCTGTAGAAAATCCTGTTAATGTCTTTCCAATGATTTTTAGATTAAGCCAAAGCTCTTAAACAGGGCTGCATGTGTATTTTTATGTATGACTCTACCTTTATCTTACATTATACATAGATACTGTGTTTCTTAGGAATAACAGCCTTCCATTACCATTTTCAATATTGCTGCACTGTCTTTTTACATGGTGCCTCTCTTTTAAGTGCATTTTCTGTGTCCCTCCACCCATTTAACTTCCACTTTTCCTAACATTTCACTTTGGGTTTCATTTCTTAAGAAAGTCTGCTTTCTTTTCTTTTTCACTTTCTGAATTGTTCCCCTTCTGCCCTCCTCCACAAGACTTTTTCTCCTCTCACTGTTTTCTTGTTGTACATATATTTTTACACTTCATGTATGTGTACAACATTATTTGGATTATATATATTCTCTATTTAAAATCTTCAGCTTTCTGACAGCAGAGATTTCACTAATGTTTATTTATCTTTGTTATCCCCAGCATCTGAAACAAAATTTCATGTGGATGAGTATACTGAATAAGCAAGTAAACACACTGCAAACTTCTACTTCTTTTAAAATTGAACATCTAGTTTTTCTAGTCCCGAAAGATTCCCACTGTAAAAAACAGAAACACAAATAACAGAGAAGATCTAGAATGGGCCTGTTCTTTGAAGTTAGGAAATCTGATCCTGCTTGCCAAGGCAAAGGGTATCTGATAGCATAGTGAGTAGGCATTGGACTGCTAACTACAAGGTCCGGGGTTCAAATCTACCAGACTCTCTACAGGAGAAAGATGAACTTTCCTGCTCCTGTGAAGATGTGTAGTCTCAGAAGCCCTAGACCTGCAGGCTCACTGTGAGTCAGAATCAACTCTGTATCAGTGACTTCTTTTTTGTTTTTCTTTCATTTTTGTGTGGTTTTTGCTGTCTAATTAAAGTAGTATATCAATTTCATTTCCTCAATCTCAGTACTTTATCTGTTCCTTTATGCTTCTATATGTGTGTGATGTTTTAGCACGAACTCACATTTTCAGGAGTCCTGAGTTCCCAGGTTTCTAAAATAGATATGGACAGTTGGTCTCCTAGTAATGATGATTGTCATATATGACAGCTGGCAAAAAAAAAATCCCTTGAATAACAGGAGTGTAGGTGGGGTGAGGTTCGCTTACACACATTAATAATACACAGGCTATGTTGTTGAGAAGCATACCCTAATCAAAAGTTCCACCAATTAGCCTGGAAGAGCTTCAGAAAAATGCAACAACCCCTGGCCTTTGTTCAACCAAATAGTCTTCACAAGGAACTCTAGAAAGGAGCTTTGTCAAGAAGCCAGTAAAGAGAGAGCTGTAAATGAAATGTGGGAGATGTGACTGGTAATATGGGTCCTTACCGTCTAGTCATTCTGTCTTCAGGTAGCTGAGTGCAACAACAGAGGCATCCCTTTATCTATATGAACGGCAAAAACAAATCAAAGTTGAAGTTAAAATTGCTAGAGACATGTTAATGCTTCAAGAATTCAAAATAGTACTGTAAACAGAAGCCCATTGTGACAAGTGGACTTACCAGACAGAATAAGAGAAGGAATAGATCTGGAATTGAAACTCCAGTTTAAAGCACTGTCTTTAGAAAGAAAAAAATTAAACCCGTGACATGGCCAGAAGGATTTTTGTTTGTTTTCGTTTAATGGGAAGGACATCTCTATTTTTTCCCTTTTCTTTTTATCTTTGACTAATTAGATTCCTTTTTCCTTCAACTCTCTCTGTCAAAGCTTGATTTTTCAAGAACATTTTTCCTGTGTTCCCAAGCTGATCTTGTTCCCACTCCTTCAAAATCTTTCATTAACTAAGTCAATATATTACTATGGTTAGCTCTTGTATTGTTTTGTTTTTAATTTTTAAAAAATTTTCCATATACCTACTATGACATGGATACTACTCTTGAAGCTAGTGATACCAAAGAGAATAACCCATTGTCCTTAACAGAATTCCTCAGTCTTGAACACAAGGTGGTGACTAATTCTGCAGACAGAAAAGATGTGTTCTCTAATGTATGTATGGTGTTGTAAAGGCAAGTCGAGAAGACAGGAGACAGCAAAAAAGGAGTTTGGGATGTGATCATAAAAATGTCATTTACAGAGTTCTGAAAAGTCATAAAAATAGCCTGCAATATTTCCCTGGGAGTTGTGTCTCACAAGAGACTGAAAGGAACATAGGACACTCATTGAAGTTTGCAGGCCTGCTGACTTATGCTTGTTATTGTATTCTATAAAGTATGCAATACGATTGGGTATCCTCTATAAGCAGACATCAAAAAAGCAGAACTATCATTGTCAAAGTGGAAAATTGTCTACATTTTAGCAATAACCTGAGTTAGGAAATAATTTATTCCTAGTATCTGAAGGAGGGATATTAATTAATTTGTTGCTTTGTTATCACAATATTCTATGCAAGCAGTACATTATTACATTTCCCCCATAGACATGTCAGAGATCATTCAACTGAAATGTCATATTCTTGGCAATTCTTGGACTACCCTGGTGAATTCTCAGTTAGGTAAAGCACTCTCCATCACCTAGCAGGTGAAACAAGAAAGCCTGGATTCGATGTGCAAACGTCTGTTCTGCTCTGGCAATCAGCATTTATCTGGATGAAGCAGGCTAGTTCATGGCAGGAGCCTTCTAGCCAGATCAGGGATTTTCAGAATGTGAGCGAGGATTTCTCCTTGTAATTATCGATAATGTCTCCATGCAAACTGAAGACACACTGAGCGGTGATTTACATAGTGCCTCACTCTATTGCAAAGGATTCAGGACAACACCTTGCTATTTGCATCACTCAAGTTCAATTTTTAGATCATGTACCCTGTTCTCATCTTACTTCCCCAAATTCTTTTCTCCTTTACCTTATTCCAAATCCTCTGAAAAATTTTGTGTCATCTAAACTCTTTGGAATCACTATTCACAATGCATTTTACTCCTCCACCTAGACTTTCCCAGTAATGTATTCACCATTTGGCAATGGTGAACAATAAAGTTACGACTGTATTTTTTTAATGCAGTAGTTATCTTATTTCAGGAACAATTTTCTCCATCAAGAATAAATAAACATCAACAACAAAATGAATGCACAGCTACATGACATTTAACTTAGGAAAGCATAAACCCTAACAAGAAAATAGTTAGTGTTTATCTCTCCTACAGATTTATCCAACAGTTCAGAGTCATGTAACCACATGCATGGTATTTACCAAAACTCAAAAATCAAACCATTGTCATCCCACCTATTGCGATAGGTGATGATCCCATGTGTTAGATTAAAACTGCTTCAAGGGATTCTCGTCTGTAATATTTATGGAAGCAGACCACAAGTCTCTCTAACACTACTTGACTTCAACACTGCCACCCTTTACATTAGCAGTCGAGCTAAATCCATGTGCACCGCACAAGACTTGCATTTGGACACAGACACCAGTAAGTCCAGAAAGGAACCCAATACTCCGGTACATAAACACTAGGAAAGTATTCTCCCTGGCTGACATTTCCAAATTTCTGCCCCTCCCACAATCCCCTTCGAATATTTCTTTGGAATGAAAGATCAACTATATAGGTACTATTGTAAGTGTGTCAAGGTCTTTAAAGCTATTTTATATTCTGCAAGCTGAATGTATGCTTATGAAACCAGTCAGTCCTTCCACTTCTTAGTTAGTGATTATTTTCTCATTTTCAAATTGCTGGACTACTCCTTGGGACCAATTTATAATTTTTCTTTCTTTCTTTTTATCATGGAAAATCATTGCTATATGTAAGTCTCTGACCCAGTTTCTCCAATCTGGCTAAATTTAAGAGGTCAAATGCTCCCTTGGATTAACTCTTTGCAGTTAAAAAGTTTCCTGTTCTGCCTTTAAAGTTTTTGAAAAGTTATTTTATTCTCCTTGAAAGGTAAATTACAGTGCTCGCTTTCCCTAGACCTTCCCACTGACAGGAACTGTGCTTAATTCTAACCTTGGATCCCCTGACGTTCGTGTAGGTTCAAAGCTCAGTATATGGTTCCTTTCAATCCAGGCTGTTACCAAGAATACTGGCACCTCCAGATGTTGTTAGTATTTCTAAAATTACCACAGATCTCTTTAGCATTTGCAACTACCCAAAGAACAGCATGAGAAATCTTGCTGAGCTGATATTGGAATGGAGCTGGAGGAAAAGAACTGTTTGAATTTTTACTCCATCTCTCTAAAATGTATATAAGAATGTGCCCTATACTGAAATTTTAAATCTCGGGTCCAAGAAATTTTAATGAAACAAGCAGGAGGACCCTGGAAAAATCATCTCCATTACCACCACTACTTAAAATGCTCCTAAAAATTAAGTATAATTAATTGATGCTTTTTTTTTTCTTACCTAGGAGCCTGGTGCTGTAGTGGTTATCGGTTGGGCTGCTAACCACAGATTAGTAGTTTAAAATCACCAGTCTCTCAGCTGATTAAAATGAACCTTTCTACTCCCCTAAAGGGTCTCAGAAATCCACCCAGGGAATTCTTCTCTGTTCTACAGGGTTGTTGTAAATTGAGTTTTCTTTGCAAGGATTATACCAAATAACCTAGACATTCTCAACAATTTTGTTTGAATCTTAATTCACATCTTATATACAAATGGGGCTGTAAAGAATCCTGAAAAATTATCTCAGGAAAGAATTTGTTGAATTACCTATTCTTAAAAACAGAATATAAATAAAAGCTCTGATCCCAAGGTAACTCCAATGCAACAAAATGGCATGGTAAAATTGCCACAAAAGAAAATAATGGGGGGAAATTGCATTACTTAGTTTTTAAAAATTGGGCTTTACCACGTCTACAGCCTGTGTTTCCACCTCTCTAATCCATTCCTGAACAATTTAGCACTCTGTGATTTACTTCATGTCAAAATGGCAGTACTGGCACCCCTATTGAGTCAAATTGTGTTCTTTTTAAATGTTGGGTTGTTTTTTTTTTAACCGTGGGAAATGATAAGAAACGGGAGGGAGCAAGATCAGACAGAGGCATGCAGGGCATAATATTTCCCAAGGAAATTCTTGTAGGAAAGCCCTCGCCACCCTCAAAGAATGACAGATGTATTGTTGGAATAGGGTACAAAAACCAGAAACGTCTTTGGAACAGCCTTCCTGATCTTCTTTTTATCAAAGCAGTTGTGCATTTCCTACAGTGTTTCATTCGGTGCCCTTCGAGAACAATCTGTCAAGATTGCTGCTTTGGAACCCAGAAACCCGTTGCCATCACTTTCTGAGAAGACCTCTCTGCCTTGAATTGAAGGGGCAGAGCAGATTGCCGCAGAATCACTGTTTTGAAAGGCTCTCTCTCTTTTCTGAAGGCACCATATTGAGATTAAGACACATGTGTTTCTGAAAGAACATAACTGCACTGATTGCAGAGACACATTTATAAATTTTGTTAGAATAAACACCTGATTCTATGAACTAAAACCCTAGTAGCAATTGCTGCCCCGATTTATTCTCATATACCCTTGTAAGGATACTATCAAATGAAACAAAATGGTCCAACTTTAATTAAGCAGGCTTCCCCTTTACCAAGAAAACCACGTATTCGTACTGTAGCACAGCTAGATGTATTCGGAATGATTCCTCTTTCCCTCTTATCACATAAAAAAACAACCTAACATGAGTTTCAGATACTTAAGGTCATAATGCAAATGGTTCCAATAACCTACCACCTTCAAAGTTGTTGGGTATACAAATCACAGCCATAACAACTCCCTCAGCAGATCCCTTCCCGTCTAGTGGGCTCTCCTGGATGCAGCACCACTTCCCCAGTCTATCAGGCCACTAATTCAAATAAATGGACATTTCTTAGGTTAGTCTGATCATTTCTTTCTTTTTTTGTTTTGTCTCTTGGCCTCTAAATATTGGGTATTACTCCCTGTTTGGGGCTTGAGTACAAATGTTACTCCAACTATATCAAATACTTCCTGGTATAGAATCTTCTCTGAGCCTTGGTGGTGTAGTGGTTACCCATTGGGCTGCTAATAACAAGGTGGGCAGTTCAAAACCACCAGCCACTCAGAGGGAGGAAGATGAGATTTTCTGCTCCTAAAAATGCACAGTTTCATAAACCCACCGGGACAATTCTACTCTGTGCTCTAGGGTCACCACGAGTAGGAATCAACCTGATGACAGGGAGTTTGGTTTTTGGTGTATAGAATATTTGCCTATCTCAAAAGTGAGAGAAAATTAAGCACAATTAAAATTGCATAGTATTTCAACTTTTTAATGGGGCTTCTCCTAAAATAGTAATTTAGAGGGGTAAGAGCACAATAAATACTACAAATGTTGGGCCCTGGTAGAAAAATGGTTAAGATTTTGGCTGCTAATTGCAAGATTGGTGCTTAGAACCTACTAATGTCTCCACAGGGGTTGAAATATATATATTTATATATATAACCTGATGATCTTCTCTAGTAAAGATTACATAAACAAAGCAAAATACTCAGTCATCAAGTTGATTCCAACTGATAGTGATTGTATAGGACAGAGTATAGCTGATCCTTTAGATTCATTGGCCTTTAAATCTCTATTTTTACCATTTAATTGGGAGCTCTTACAGATATCTTAACATTCCATAGTTCAATCACATCAAGCAGTATTGTACGATTGCTACCACAATCAATTTCAAAACGTTTTCTTTCTTCTTGAACTCCTTGATATAAGGCCCCCCTTTGTCCCTTCCCTCCTCCACTCTGCCCCCCAGGGACCCTTATACTTTTCTCTGTGGGAGCAATCAAACTTACTTTTCTCCCTTGGAGAAACTGATGGGCTCAACCACTCATTTTGAAGTTCGCATCTCAGTGTGTAATTCCTAAGGCATCAAGGTGTCTTTCAGTACTGATGACAACACAGAGAATCCTGTTGAGCAGCTCTACTCTGTTCTTTCTTCTTGGTAAAGAATATTCAACCATCACAAATGTCTCTGTGAGTTGAAATTGAGCTAATGGCATACAAAAACCTAAGCATGAGCAAGATGAAAAGAAATGGCCTTGCATCTATGTAAATAGAGTACAGGAAGTGATGAAGAAAGAGAGAAAGAAAGAGAGAAAGAAGAGAGGAAGGGGAAAAGGGGGGGAAAGAGAAAGGACACAAGGAAGGAAAGAACAGAGGGAGGGAGGGAGGGAGGGAGGGAGGAAGAAGAATGGAAACAGAAAGAAGGGGGGGGAAGGAATGCAGACAGAAGTTATGAAGGAGGGAGGACAAAGGAGAGAGGTCAGAAGGAGAACATTGTCCTCTGTCCTATTCTCTTCACATATCATCCCCTTCTTCCAAATACTGTGCTCTTTCCCATGATTGCTATAGTATTTTGAAAAACTAGAGCAGGTATAGTCAACACAAGTTCCAAAGATGATTTAAAGTTTATCCATAATTTTGAATTATTGATATCTTTCTTTCAAATAATGGAAAATTGACTATATTTTATTGAGCATGTTTTTGATAAATGAGACACTTGGCTAATAATGGCATGCCCAATGGTAGTTTCAACAAGGTATTTAGTAAGTAAGTACGTAAGTAAATAAATCTTCCAGGCCTAATTAAATGCCATAGAACTTGAAGAGTTTCCAATAAATCCGTCAGTCATCTGTTGAAGGATATGGCCAGAGTTTGATCATGCCATTAAGGAACAAGTTCTACCCACTCTTCTCCGACAAGAGCATAAATAACATTGAATAAATGATTGCATTTCATGAAAAGCCACACAAAGATGAGTAACACACTTTTATCCATAATAAAGCAATGGCCCTGAAATTTTTATGTAGACCCTCAAAATTTCTAATATCAACACCTGGTACGAGATTTTTTTGTTTTGTTTGTCCTTCAAGAATCGGTTTAAAACTTTGGCAAAATATATGATGAAACTGTTTTCCAAATGCCCTACCTCTTTCTTAGGAAGGGAAAAGAAAACCGAGGTTAGGTAGTTTGCACTTTACTAGAGTATATATCCCTTGTTCTCTCGCCAGCACTCACTTCTTTAACATAGATCCCTTTTCATCCTGACTTCCCAGGGACACTTCAACAAATGCTTATGAATATGCTTACTGCCAGCTCTCTCGGTCACTTGTGTAAAGCAATTTAAGAAATGTATAACTAAGGGATTACTAGTTAAACATGAATAAAAGGAACGCTTTTCAAAATTATTTTTATTGATAGAAAAAGTAGGGAAGGCTTTATTTCTTTGAAATCTATAAACTCGGCTGATTGAAACTGTCATCTTTTGCTTTTCGCATACAACTTTAATTGTAAGTCTCTGGCCACAATTTTCTACCTCAGTGTCTATAACGACTACTTAGTTACAAACAAGTGTCAAACTGAGTTTAGGTGCGTTTCATTTCTTGTATTATTGGAAAGAAACTGCAGTACCAAATCTGTGTTCTGGGGAAAAGTCATGGACCCTCAGACCAGCATCAGACAATCTCAACTCATCGCCATTGAATTGATTCGGATTCAGAGCAAGCTGTTGTTTCTGAGACTAAATTGTTAAGGGATGAGACAGTCCCACCTTTCTCCCAAAGAGTGGATGGTGTGTTGGAATTGCTGATCTTATGGTGAGTCCACAACACCACCAAGGCTCCTGTGTCATATAATAGCAGTGGAAAACTTGATAAGTTCTGCTTCTTGTTTCTTTTATAGCTTGTTATAATAGTTAAAGAAATCACAAAGAATTTATAAATACATTATCCTAAAATCCTTAAAGAATTGAGCTTTAGTATATTTAGAATGGATGCATTTGTCAGGATTATAAAATTATTTTCAAGAAAAAAAGAGTGAAATCTAAATTCAGCATGTTGTTGTTAAGTGTCATTGACGTGACTACACAGAGACCCTATGCAAAACAGAATGAAGTACTGCGTGGTTCTGTACCAGCCTCACAATTGTTCCTGTGCCTGAGCCCACTGATGTAGGCAGTGTGTCAATCACCTCACTGGAGGATTTGTTCTTTTCCACTGCCCTTCCACTTTACCATCATGATGTCCTCCTCCAAGGCCTGGTCTTTCCTGAAAATATACCCAAAGTATGTAAGGCAGAAGTCTCACCATTCTTGCTTCTAAGGAGCGCTCTGACCTTACTTCTTTCGATACAAATCAATTTGTCCTTTTAGCAGACAATGGGACTTTGAATATTACTGTATTCTCCACCTCCACAATTCAAGTGCACAGATTCTTCTATGATCTTGCTCATTCAGTGCCCAACGTTCACATGTATAGGAGGCAATGAAGAATACCATGGCTCATGTCAGACCCACCTTAGTGAAGAACATCCTATTCTTCAATGCTCTAAAACAGGTCTTGTGAAGCAGATCTACCCAATGCAATACAGCATTTGATCTCTTAACTGCTGCTTCCATAACATTTATTGTGGAGTCAAGAAAGACAAAATTCTTGACACCTTCCAATGTTTCTCCCTTTATCATGATGTTACCTATTGTTCCAGTTGTGAGGATTTGGGTCTTCCTTACATTGCATGTCATCCACACTGAAGGCTACACTCTTTGATCTTCATCAGCACGTGTTTCAATTCCTCCTCACTTTCAGCTGGCAAGTTTGTGCCATTTGTATATTGCAGTTTCTTATTAGCCTTTCTGTAATCCTGATGCCACCTTCTTCATAAAACCCACCTTCTCTGATGATTTGCTCAGAGATTGTACAAGTATGGTGAGACGATACAACCTTGAAACACACCTTTCCTGATGTGAAACTGCACAGTATTTCCTTGTTCTGTTCGCACAACTACCTCTTGATCCATGTACAAGTTCCTCATGAGACCAAAAGGTGTTCTGGAATTCCCACTCTTCGCAGGGTTATCCACAGTTCATTTATGTCCACACAGTCAAATGCCTTTGCACAATCAGTGAAACCCAAGTCAACATCTTTCTGGTATTCTCTGCTTTCAGCCAAGCTCCATCTGACACCAGCCATGATGTTCCTCGTTCCTTATCTTTCTCTGAATCAGGTCTGAACTGCTGGCAACTAATCCCCTGTCAAGGTGCTGCTGCTACAGGTGATGGATGATTTTAAGCAACATTTTGTTTTTATGTGATAGCAATTATATCGTTTTATAGTTTGAGTATTCTGTTGGGTCACCTTTCTTTGGAATGGGCACAAATATGGAACTCTTCCAGTTAGTTGGCCAAGTAGCTGGCTTAAAAATTCCCTGGCATAGAGGAGTGAGGGTTTCCAGGGCTTCTTCAGCTTGCTGAAACAGGTCAGTGTATCTTCTGTCAATTCCTGGAGCCTTATTTTTGTCTAATGCATTCAGTGTGGTTTGAAATTCTTCCTTCAGTAACACTCATCTTTGCTCCTGGGCTGCCCCCTGCATGAGCGCACTGTTAGCCAGTTCTTTAGGGTCCAGTGGCTGTATGTGTTCTTTCCATCTTCTCTTGATGCCTTTTGCATAATTAAATATGATGCCTATAGAATCTTTCAAAATTGCAACTCAGGGCTTTAATTTTTTCTTGAATTCTTTCTGTTTCAGATATGCTGAAATGTACTTCCCTTTTGGCTCTATATTTCTAGGTCCTTGCACATTTCATTATAATATTGGACTTTGATTTCTCCAGCTGTCATTTGGAATTTTTTATTCAGCTCCTTGATTCATCCTTTCTTCCGTTTGCGGTAGTTACTCTAGGATGAAGAGCAAGTTTCACATTCTTTCCTAATATCGACTTTGATGTTTACTTTCTATTTGACGACCTTTTGCTGTTTTTCATGAACGATGATGGTTTTGATGTCCTCCCACAGCTCCGCAGGTCTTCTGTCCTTCTTACTCAATGTGTAAAATCCGTTTGTGAGATGCTCTTCAAATTCAGGTCGGGTAGACTCAAGGCCATATTTTGTATCTTGTGGATTTTTAAAATATTCCTTCAGCTTTATCCTTAACTTACATATGAGCCATTGACAATGGTCTGTCCCACGGGCTGGAGTTTAACTGCTGATATTGTCTTTCCATGGAATTAGTCAAATTTACTTCGTGTATTCCACCTGTAGAAGTCTTTGTGTTGCTGGACAAAAAGGTATGTGCTATGAACAAGTAGCTGCTTTTGCAAAATTTTGTCACGGGGCCTCCAGCTTCATTTCTATCTCCAACTCCATATTTTCCTGGTACTGTTTCTTTCACGTTGTTCCCAATTGTTGCATGTCATTCCCCCAATAACTATCAATGTATCTTTATTGCATATTTGACCAATTTCCAACTGAAGTTGTTGGTAGAATTCTTTGATTTCTTCATCAATAGCTGTTGTGGTTGGTGCATAAGATTGAATTATAGTTGTATTGATTGGATTTCCTTAAAGGCAAATAGACATCATAAAATCACTTATAAGACTATAATTTATGATAGATTTAGTAAGTTCCTTTTTGACAAGGAATGCCAAGCCATTCCCTTTTTTTAATGAACCATTTTATTGGGGACTCTTATAGCTCTTATAACAATCCATACATCAATAGTATCAAGCACATTTGTACATATGTTACTATCATCATTACCAAAACATTTTCTTTGTATTTGAGCCCTTGGTATTATCTCCTCTTTTTTATCCTCCCTCCTCCACCCTCCCATCCTTGTGAACCCTTGATAATTTATTTCTGGTCTTCATCCCCCTGTGTGTGTGGGGGGGAGGGGGGCTTGTATTTTGAACATTGCTCTCGGTTTCCCCTTCCTCCCCCTTCTCCTCCCATCTTCCCCCTCCCCTCATGGTATCTCTCCTCTCATTATTGGTCCTGAAGTGTTTATCTGCCCTGGATTCTGTGTGTTGAGAGCTCTTATCTGTACCATTGTACACACTCTGTTCCAGCCAGATTTGTAAGGTAGAACCAGGCCCATGATAGTGGCAGATAAGAAGCATTAAAGAGGGATCTAAATTTTTTTAATTGTGTTATTCCTGGCGTAGTAAATGATATGATTTTCTGATTCAAAATGTCCAAATCCAATTCTTTCAGCTCACTAATGCCTAGGATATTGAAAATGCAACATGGTTCCTTGCTAATGTAGATTCGGATCACATCCCTTAGAACATAAACTGCATAAAACATGAGTAATGTAGCATCAAATTGCTTAACCATCAATGCCTAAACAATTTAATTGTATCAGCGATGATCTATGTACAATTATCATAAAGGGTTGTAATATATAGTATATGTGGAAAAGTCTTTAATCATTCCTCAAGACTCAATCAACATATGAGAATTCATAGTGGAGAGAAGACATTATTTTAGTAATGAATGTAGGAACTACTTTATTCACTACTCACACCTCATTAAACGTATAAGAATTCAAAGTGGAGGGAAGATTTATGACGGCAAGGAATGTAGTGAAAGATTTAGTAAATCCCAAAACTTCACTGAACTTATGAGAAATCCATATTACTGAGAAGCATTAGGAATTATGACAAAGCTATATCAACCTTTAGTAGTTGTAACATGTTCATTAATTTCCACTCAATTTTCTGACCTGCTGACTTCTATATATGCAACATAAATTTTATGGATCATTATTTTATTTATATAAAAATATTATTTTACAACCTCATCAATATATATGAATATGGAAGTGTTTTTTACACTGTTTTATAACATTTTTAATAAAGATAATTTTAACAATCTTGTAAAAAAAAATATATATATATATATATATAGTATAATAATACAATATTCTCATGTATGTACTATTTTAATAACAGTTGTAGTACACACAAAATTATTATATTCTTATAAATACTAAATAGATTATGGTCATCCATTCAAAATAAATTGTTTTCCCCCTAACATTTCATATATAATATAAATAAATTAATAAACCAAATCCAAACTCGCTGGCATTGAGTCATTTTTGTGGGTTATATTTTAGGCTGCTAATGGAGAGATCAGCAGTTCAAATTCACCAGCACCTCCATGAGAAAAAGATGAGGATTTGTAGTCCCATAAATATTTACAGTCTCC
This sequence comes from Echinops telfairi, assembly GCF_000313985.2. Lineage (NCBI taxonomy): Eukaryota > Metazoa > Chordata > Mammalia > Afrosoricida > Tenrecidae > Echinops > Echinops telfairi. The sequence goes on from NW_022111377.1 coordinate 3,987,647, forward strand.
GTAACCCACAGGGGAAGTTCTACCCTGCCCTATAGAATCTCAATGAGTAAATATGATATAATCTGTATAACATTATACAGCTAATATAATACACACAAAATCTGTGTACCAAATTTGGAGATTCATGATGATAGTGATTTATGTCTATAAGGGTAAATCAATATACATTTTGTTGAGAAACATTCCACTTCCCTCCCCCCAAGTTTATCACACAATTTGAAGTAAAACAATGACTGGAAAACTAACTGGCTGTCTTAAAAGTAAGGATGCAATTGTGGCCTTCTTTTTCAGTAAGCAAAGACCTGTAGGTTGTTTCAGGTGAATCACAGAGGTACAACATAACTTCCTGTATCACTGCTTGGATTCCCCCCACCTCTGCTTTAGACTTCCTAATGCACCTGAATCTCTAGGGCTGTCTACGTCTGACTGACTTCATTCAGTACACCTATGCACTTCTCCCCTAGAGGACTCTCAATTTCAAGGTGGGTACCGAGGAAAAGGGTGGAAATGACAGTTGCCAGATTGTGAAGTAATGTAGGTTCTCTTCTAGTTCTTCAACTTCCTAGTAACCAAATTTTGTCAATCACGTAACCTTTTTGGGCCTCACTTAGCTCATCAAGAGAGTAAGATAAGGTTTAAGATTCCTACGAGTTTAAAAATATATCTATTATCCTTCAGGTACAAGTGTTACTCATTTAACACCCTCATTTAATCCAATAAATAGGACCCGGGTACCATCAATTTCAAAAACCATTTATTTTATTATACTAACCAGGTAGGCCTGTGCTCTTATTGATTGTTAACTATACTTCAAATTGTGAGATCTGAAGAGGCATTTAAATATGTCATCACAAACAGAACCAAGGATACAATTGGTGTATGGGAGGTAAAACAAAGGAAAGGGTTTAAATGGAACCAAAGAATGTGTCTGGACGCAAATGAACACATATTGGACTATTATTCCCTTCCCTCCTTTATCTTTCATAGAATCTTGTTATCAGTGAAACTCCAAGGAATTGACACATTTATAAAATATTGAGACACAGAAAAACTTGCAAATAAGAGGCATAACTATGGTGATAATAGCCCCAAAGACAATGTCCTTGAGGTAGTGTGAGAGCTAATGGACATCACGCATTCCATTCACATCTGAAATAATAATGTCCCTGTAGATGTGCATTCTGGAATGACAAAGTGATCACATTGAATCCCTGGAGTTATGTTGATATTAAATATTCAAACAATATTTGCTCTTAGCAGGAACTTAGAAATAATTTACAGCAGTCTACAAATCCTTTGTTTTGTATTTCTCATTATTAAATGTTTCTATGTCACCATTCAAGTTTGTTCATTTACAAACAATGTTGTACAGTGATTACTTAAAATATATTAAAAAATAATGAGATAAAAGTCAATCAGTTTAATACTCTGAGCATTTTCTTTCTACCTCCACTGTAGCGGTACTTACAAATTCTGAACTGTACGGCCACCTGCAATGGTTTATCTTTGTGCCTTTCTCAGTGAGATATTTTTGAAAAGCTTGGTTAGAAGGATAAGGGAGGCTATGGGGCACAGCCATGCAGCGATACCCATGAGAAAAGTATGAGAGAGGACTAGTCACATGAAATTCTGACGAGAAATAACTAACAGGGAGAAGTTCAAGAAGAACATATTCATCAAAAGTGAATTCCTCCTAAAAAGATTGTCTCCAGGACCAGAATCCAGACCCAGGACCCAGTGGCCCCTGCCCTTTGACCTGTGATGGGGCAGCCTCTCTGCTACCCCCTCCCCAACAGTGCCTTTTGCAGAGAGATATTTTGTGTATACAGAAGCCATTCCGAGTCTGGGACCTGCCCCTGTGGGGATCCTGACCCAAGCCAACAGCTGCCCGGCCACTCAGAGGCCCCTAAGTCACCCCCAGAAGTCCCTTCTGAAGCTGGGGTCCTGGGAGTCAGTGGCAAGAGAAAGAGGAGGAGTTTTTCTGTTCAACTTTTCTTTCCACCCCACCTCCTGGGGGTGTCTGTTTTTCTCTCTCCTCTTCTCTTTTTCCTCCGTCTTCTTGGAGAAATAAACGGTCTGTGAATCCACAGGCAAAAAAAAAAAAAAAAGAAAAAGACTATGTGTGCTGGTATAAACCAGAGGGGAAAAGGCTACTAGCTAGAAGATATGAGAAACAAACCCAATTTAGTAAGTAACGAAAAGTTGTTTTTTGGAGGGAATTGTTTACCTACTCCATCACCTTTCTGTCTGTAGTATGTGTTGCAAATATGCCAAGTGCTAGGTCCCTGATATTTTCAATGTCACTCGGGACACTCTAGAAACAAGCTTCAATAGAGCTCCCAGACTAAGACCAATAGGAAGAAAGATCTGGCAATCAACTTCCAACTATTAGTCAATAAATCTTCTCATCGCAGATTAGTGTAAGAGATTGTGTCTCACATGCTTCGGACACTCGATAAAGAGAGAGCTGTTGTGGAGCTAGGACATCATGTTTGGTAAGGTGGTGGGTCAGCGAAGACTGGAGACGCCCTCCATGAGGTACATTGACATTATACTGCAATAATGGACTTAATGTCAATGATAAAACAGGACCAGGTCAGGGGCTATGTTTATCCGTGGTAGTTGGCATGTTTGGGAGTGTCTTTCTTCTAGAAAGAAAATTGTTGGAACTCAAATAATCCAATTATATGATGACATGATTAACAAATGCCTGGTTTATCTCTATTGCTCTGTAGATCAGCTGTGTGGAGGCAATAAAGCGGAATAAAGTGTTTAGAGGACATTTGCCAGAAATACTGGTACTCTTTGGTACAAATTCCAAGGTAGAATCATTTTACATACATGCCCCAAATCTCCATCAACAGTTCATTGACACTGTACTCCATAATTACAGAAAGGAGGAGTTTTTCTTCAAACTAAGCTTTGTTCCTTTGTCAAGGATTCACCTGAACACCCAGTGGGGTTTATGGAAATATACTTAAAAGTGGGTGTGAACACCTTTTGTGTCTGAGTTTTCTGAGGCCCCAATTTGCTCATGCCAGTCTATACTTAGTGTAGTTAGATGAATAATGTCCTCTGAAAATTCATGCCTGCTTGGGACTTTAGATTTTTAAAAATATTTTAGAAATATGAGTTTTGTAGATATAATTAGTGAACCATCAAAGTTATGTTAGATTAGGGTGGCCCTAAATCCAATAAATATTGTCCATACAATAAGAACAATATTGTAGAAGAAAAGACAGAAACAGAAATAGAAGACTACATGACTAAAAAGGCAGTAATCGCAATGATGCCACTACAAGTCAAAAGAGGCCAAGAATTGCTTATAGTCATCAGAAGCTAAAAAGACGAAAGCTAATTTATTCTAAATTCATTAACAGGAGCACAGCACTGCCAACACCTTGAGTTTATTCATTGAGCTCCAGAACTATGGTAGAATAAATTTATTTTGTATAACCCTCCTAAGTTGTATTATTTGAATGTGAAGCCCAGAAAACCAATAATGCATTTATTTACTTTCATGCTTGCCTTGTCTTGTGCCCAAGACAAGGTTAGGGAGGAGACAGGATGCATCTGACATATCTCTATGGGGAAACAGTTGATCCTCCTTACACTTGAAGCTATTTGTGTGCCTTTGACCTCTGAAAGTTGTGATTTTGTAGTTGATCCTACTTGTTCTCCTTTTGTAGGGTGTTAGAAATACTCTTTCCATTTTGCTTCATCCAAGGGACAAGGGGAAACTTTAGTTTGCATTTTCAAGACTTTTTTTCCCCTAAATAGACAATTATCCATAACAATTTAAATGATCTTAACAGACACATACACAAAAATATAAACCCAAACACACAAACTCCATATTGTTTTCCAGCATCTTCTTTATATTCTGTGATAAATCTGAAAGTATTTATGAACTAGGCTTTTAGTTTATAAATACACAAGTTTACTCTAAACAAATTGTGTTTCAATAAATCTATGCAATCAGATAAATTATCTTAATAATATAATTGTCTTAGTCTTGTTAGGGTGTCTTATATAAAAAAGAATATTTTTGTTCCAGGGTAGCAATAATTTTGAGGTAAGGGATAATTTCAAATTTGTAAGAAAATTCAAGTGAATATTTTCTTTATAGATTAAAGTTTTAAACAAGTTCATAAGAATACTGTATGACAGGCTGTTAGGTTACCTGTGGACACCACGGTGAGCTCATTCAGCAGCCGAGGACCCGGGGCGGGACGTGAGGGGAGTATATGCACGGGCGCAGGAGTGAGATCATCACGCTGGGCGTCACGTATGCGCGAGCACGTGCAGTCTGTGACCCCAGGCGAACGGTCACGTGGGAGTACGCGCAGGCGACCTCGAGAGCTCCCAGCGAGGGAAACACGCCCCCCTTCCTGAAGATGCACCGGAAATGTTTTCGCCCTCAGTAAAGATGGTGGTACCACTTGGCATAAGAGGGGTGGGGCTCCGCCTGCGCAACAAGTTCGGTGAGGAAGATGGCGGATGACAAGGTCAGTGAGTGTGTCTGGGAAAGGGAGTCGAGGGTGGGCTTCATGCTCCGTCCGAAGGCCTGAGGAAGAAGCCACACTGGAGCAGCCCAGGGCTAGAGGTGCCAGGTGCCGCTCGTTTCTCCGGAACTTTCCCTTGGACTCCAGCGCTTATTCCCTGCCTCCGCCGTGGGGGAAGAGAGGGCTCTGCGTGGTGGGCCGAGCGCAGGATCCCCCAGGTTTTCCGTCCCGGGGACCCTAACAAGCTTATAAGTCGTAAACACGCTAAAACACACTCCTCTGACGCATTTACGCCTTTGATACGTTCTTGGACGGTCACTTCACCCCACTCGCCTCCGAAATTTTCCTCCCGGAAAATGTCTCCTGCTGGAAACTGTCTCCTGTTCTCGTGGACACGCACATACGTACCCTCGTCCAAACACTCCTCTGGGCAAAACGGAATTTCAGACTTACATGCGATCAAAATCACTTCTCTTGAAATCCTCCCTACCCCCACCACACACTACCACCAATCAGTCATGCTTTCAAGTTGCCAGGAGCTAAGGAGGTAGGGAGTAGGAAGCAGAGAGACCCAGGAAGAACCCAGGCTTACCCTAAATTGTTCAAGGAATTGCCTTAGCCCATCATGCATCGTTCATCTAGTTGTCTGCCACCACCCGTGTGTATTTACTTGTTTGACACCAGGACCCTGTAAAGACAAACTGGTTGCTATTTTCAGAGAGCACCTAGTTGAGTCAGTAGTGCTTATTGAAGATCCCTTGCTGCTCTTCCTGCTTCCCCATTGGACTGCTGACCTCAAGATCAGCAGTTCAAAACCCCCAGCCACTCCATGGGAGAAAGACAAGGCTTTTTACTTCCCTTAAGAGTTAGTCTCAGACTGGAACGTGTACACAGGTATATAAAGGGATGAGCTCACGAAACAGAATCCAGGAGTAGGAATGGTGATGCCCGAGGGGTAGGGGGAAGATGGGTAGAGAAAGGGAGAAAGGGAGCCAATTGCAATGATCGACACATAACCATACACCCCTCAACAGGGAGAACAACAACAGAAAACATGGGGGAAGCAAGACAGTGGTCGGTGTGAGAGATGTAAATAATAACAATGCACAATCTATTAGGGGTTTATGAGAGTGAGGGAAGAGAAAGGGAAAAATAACTGGTACCAAGGGCTCAATTGAATAAATGCCCAGAAGAGAATGAGGGCAACATATGTACAAACATGCCTGATTCAGTTGATGTATGGATTGTGATAAGAGGTGTACGGGCCCCCAATAAAATGCCTTTAAAAAAAGAATATGACATAAAAATAAATATTTCTGGATTAATCAAATGTTTTAAAGAAAGTCTAGGAGACATCAAATACGAATTCAAAGCAAAGAGGTCAATTTAAAAGGTTATGGCAAGCTGTTTCAGGAATTTTCCAAATAAATAATATTGATGCATTTTCTTATGAACACAGATGATCAAGAAAGCTGATTATGAGGAAGTTTTTAACATATCCACATACATTTATTTGCTCAAATCTCCTCACTCCATGGTCCAATACAGTATTTTTATTTCTGTCTTTATCGCACTATACTAATTGCTTTCTCTGACAATAACTATATGGATAAGTCTAAAAGTTAACTTTGTCTTGGGACAACGTTTGTCATTGAGTAAACAATGTACTAGAATTTATAAAGTTTAGTAGAAAAGGGCAAGAGTTTGTGACAGATAGATTTTAAAGAGTTGTTGTAAAGATTAAAAATGAAAATAGTAGGAAAAGGGTAAATAGTAAACAAAATGTACAGAAATTGTGTCATTTATGCGTGAGGGAATATTTTATCCCCATGGTGGCAAAGGAACTGAGTGGGCAAACAAAAGTGTGGAAAATAATAAGTGGAACTAAGATTCAGAATATGAATCCGTATAAAGTATACCAATAGCAAGAACTCATAAATAGTAATAGTAATAAGCTAGAAAGCTATTATATATAGTTGATCCAATAAAAGACTAAGGAAGGTGTAGAATAGAAGATAGCTAATAGATGTTTTGAGACAACACACATACATACACGATACTATATGCAGTCAAAATATAGAACATATCTACATACATAGATGCAATTTTTGTGGAATAGTGTGGGGAGGAAGTGGTGTAGAGATTTATTTGATATTGGCCCTCTAACTAATAGTCTTTGTAATTGTCACTCAAGCCAAGCTGGGACCATATAGATTGGGTCCATTTCCTAATCAATAAAATCGGGTGGTGCAAGATGATGGAAGAATTGTGTCATTCAGTTGGACTGATCATTAACACTGCCAATTGTAAGTGTAGAAACTGGGAACTCTAACATTTTGGTCAATTTTGCCATCCAGCTAGGTATAATATGCACTATCTTGGAAACCGGAATGGGGTGGAGATGTCATTATTATCAATAAAGAAGGATCAGGAGTGTAGATTGTTCTTTGGAATCCACGATCCCTGTGTGAGTAGCCTCTGGAAGCCAAAAGACAGAGAGCTGTAACCCCAGAGACAGCAAGAGATTGTTGAGAAGTTGCTGAGATGCAGTGACAGCAGTAGCAAGGGCACTAAGCAGTATCATAGGTTTCAGTAATCAGTTTATTATTATTATTAAAGATAGAGAAAGCAGAGTGCCTGCATGCAGGAGAATCACTTGTGGAGTGGGTGTCTACGGGCAGTTTTTGGAGAACTTGGTTTGCTAACCCACCGATCTAGAGCTGAGAACCTTCAGATTGAGGATTATGGTGGAGTTTAGTGCCCGATGGACATTTGTCACCAAATGCTCCAGATGCTATGTTACATTGCCTGAGTGGAGCATAAACCAGGGGGACAGTGACTAAGAGGATCAGGGCCCGGGAGAGCTCTTCCTGTGAACATGGCTGAGAAGTGGTGCTCTTGACCTGAACAACTGGACCCTGTGCGTTTCTGATCCAGAACTGTAACCTGTTAACATCCCTATTAAACTTCATAATAGTGAGCATGGTCTGAGAGTTTTGTATCTCGGTAGATGACAGACCCCAGCAGAGAAGTAGAGAATGTCATAGGAGAAGCAAGTGGTGTTTAAAAGGTTGCTAAAAGGTTGGAGTGTAACTCCTTATCTGACTTCCGCCTTATAGGAATCAACTTTGGGCTTGATTTTCCTTCCTCTTTGAAACCAGAAGTTAGGTATGTTTCCAATGGCTTTTTGCAATGCTTAGAAACATAAGAAGGTAACACGGTAATGATGCAGAGGTTTTGATAAGAAAAGTTTGCGAAGAATCAAGTGGCCCCTTTTGTGTGAAGACAAAACTACAACTATAGTGTTTTCAGGGGTTGATTTTACAAAGCAGATCATGGTGACATTTTTTCAGAGCTCATAAACTTAAATTATGTGAAAAGATTTATACTTGAAGAGCTAAAAAATAATCAGAAAAAAATATACTAAGCATCATAAATATTTTCTCCAGCAATAGCTATTTTCTTGGGAGGGTGAGACACTGGTATCTCTATCTTTAGCTATACCGATTTCTGTATGTGTATCTAAATCTAAAAAGCAAAAACAAAATCACCATGTGTGTCTATAATATTTTCAATTACCTCATATATTTGTGAAAGCTAGAAAATTAATAAGGAAGGTTGAAAGAACTGTATGCATTTTAATTAAGATATTGATGAAACGAGTATAACGTGGACTTTCTAAAGAATGAGTACAAGAAATACAAGCAGTCTGTTCCTTAGAAGGGAAGGTGATGGGACTTCACCTCACATACTCTGGACATGGTATCAGGAGGATCTAGTCCATGGAGAAGTACATCATGCATGGGAAAGGAAAAGAAGTACATCATGCCTGGGAAAAGAAGTACATCATGCATGGATATAATCCATGGAGAAGTACATCATGCATAGGACTGGAAAAGGTAGGCAAAAACGAGGGGTGAATCCTCAGTGAGATGAATTGACTCAGTGACTGCACTAAGGAACTCAAGAGAGGGACTGTTGTGAGGATGCCGCAGGACTGAGAAGTATCTCCTTTTGTTGTATGCAGAGTCATGGAGTCAGCCTTGACCAGATAGCGTCTAACAACAACAGCATGTCTACACACACACACACACACACACACACACACACACACACACACACGCAGTAATTCCGTAAACAAGCTACCAAGATTTCACCTTGGGTAATTCACATAGTCTATATATGTGTTGAGAGATGCATAAGGGAAGACAAGAAAAATAGTCTTTTTAAACAATCTGAGCAAAAACAACTCCTGTGTAACAGACAGCTTTCCACAGCTCTTCGTCATGTTGAGCATCTACGAAGTCACATTTGGGACCCTAGGCTTTCCTTCCCTTCCCTCTGCTTCCCATTTCTAAAACAAAGAAAGGAAGCAATAGTTTCTCAGTGGAGTCTAAATTCCAGATAGGTATTATCTTTTCCAATTCCAACACACCCTCTCCGGCGAAAGTACCTATCAAATAGTAGGGCGAACTCCAAACATGGTAGGTGGACCCAAATGGAGAATGAAGGTAAAGAGAGGCTTTGGTTTCTGTATCCTTTTCTTTGTTCCCAAACTGCTAGTGAATTGATTGTGAGATTTTCATATGTACATGTGTATGTATGTGTTTATGTATAAGCATGTGTACATATACACAAACATATGTATATCAATGGTCCTATATTGCATAACTTAAGGAAAGCTTATGTTCAAACATTTTAATTCAAACCATCAGTGCACCTTATTATATGAGTGTCCAGTCATTTCTTAATAATGAGAATAAAAATAAACTGAATTCACTTAAACTTCAAAACCCTTTTTACAACGACTTAATAGAAGCATTTTTGGCCTAAACAAATATTTGAATACAAATTTGTCCTAAAGTCTGTTCTAAAGCAATATAAAAGGTGAATTCCTGTAGAATCACAGGTAGATATTAAAGAAGGACTGCTCTTTGTTGTACCAAGCATATTTATGACAGAACTTTCAAATATCATAGCTCATTATGCTTTTATAACTTCCCAATGGTCTTCATGTAAGGAGATACAAAGACCCATGACCTGTTAAAAGAATACAAAATCATGATGTCTTTCCAAGCTTATCAATGAGAAAATTTTTCATTGACATTTCAATGCTTGTTCATTTTCTTTACCTGCAGTTGCATAAAATTATATTATTATATAATGAAAAGATACTCTGTTATCCATGAGAGCCTTCAATGATATAAATTTTCTAATCTCTTCATTTATATTTCTTAAATTGGCACTAGAGCTATAAGACTGTTGCTAATGCTAGAATATAAATGCACGGTTTGTCCAGTAGTTTTGAAAATTCAAGATATCTAACAATTATAACAGGAATTATAAATGTTTAAACTTAAGAAATTCTAGTTAAGAGCAGTTGCTCGTGATGAAACAAAATAATAAAAAAGAAGTTAGCTTTTGGAGGAAGTTCATCTCGTGTACAAAAACAAGCCCAGTTGTTCATTGGTTTCACGTCATATCAACCACATGTGTGTCAGAATAGAACTATGTTTGAAAAACCTATGTTTTCACAAACTGATTTCTTTCAGAAATAGATTGCCATGACTGTTTCCTAGGTGACACGGGAAGAACTTGAAACTCTAACTTCTGTGTTAGCAGCCAGGGGAATAAACTCTTTGCACCACCCAGAGATATATCTTGTATTGTGTTTTTGTTGTTGTTTCTTTGTCTTTAGGTTTTATTTTAATTGAGTGAAGGTTTCCAGAGCAGATCCGTTTTCCTTTCAACAATTTATACACATTTTGTTTCATACCACTTATTGCAGTTCCTACAATAGAACATCATTTATCCTACTTCCTCCCTCTGTCTCCTGTTTTCATACCCCACTTTCTTAATCCTCTGATCCTTGTCCATGGGTAAACGCTGCACTTTTCATTTCAAATGGTTGATTATTCTAACCTCAATTAGTGTTACTTTTCCCAGTATAAACTTGCCAATTTAACTGAACATTAAGCTACAGGGTGTTTATTTATATACTTGAAAGGTATCTAAGGGTCATTTCTAAGGAGTTCCACCCATTTCTATTCAATCAATAAGTCTGGTCTTTTTTATGATTTGGGGTTTTGTCCCACAATTTTCTCCCTCTGTGTGTTAGTCTGGGTATTTTAGAGAAACAAATCCACAGAAATTCATGTATAAGAGAGAGTTTTATATAAAGGTTAAGTGCACAACAAGAAAACATCCCAACCCAGTGCTACCCAAGCCCACAAATCCAACATTAACCCATATGTCTGACACCAATCCACAAAGTCTTCCTTCATCTCACAAAAGACAAGCAATGATGCTGATTGTAGGAGGAAGCCGAGTCAGTGAATGTGTAAGCATTTCAGTGATGGCACATTCTCTACACAGATGATCCAGCACCCAGGGCTGCATCCGGGTAGGTCCAGGTGTCTTCTCCTTGGGGATGTCTTTCAGGACGTGAGCCCTGTCAGCTGAAGTAGGGACTGGCTAAAGCAGCTGCACCCTGGTCTGTCCATCACAAAATAAGAGAACCAAGAACTAGAAAGGCAAGGCTCACAGAACCATTTATCCCTCCGCCTTTCAATTAACCCCACATGTGTTTATCGGCCAGGTTGGCACAATAAACTTTAACTATCTCACTCTGTATCCAGGACCTTCTAATATGATTCCTTTATGAGCATTTTGGAGTGGTAGCAAGACACCATCTATTTGACGGGTTCCAGGCTTATGCTTGCATGGTCCATTAGTCCATTTAACTGATTGCTTGCCAATTGGCATTTCAATCCTTGTTCATTTTCTTCAGTTTTCATCATTTACCTCTATGCTGGTTGGGTAAGACCAATATTTGCACCTTAAGTATCTTCTCAGCCCCTATCACTGTGCCACATCCTCCTTGAGCCTCTTCAAATGCCCTTGCTACCCAACGCTCCATCCCCTGTGCCTGCCTTTTCCTTCAGGCTTGGAAAGGAAATGAATCGTATGCCCACTATCCAGAACCTTCAGTCTTTCGACCCGTTTGCAGATGTCAGTAAGGGTGATGACCTATTTCCTGCAGGGACCAAGGATTATATCCATATAAGAATTCAACAGCGTAACAGCATAAAGACCCTTACCACTGTCCAAGGAAGTGCTGATGATTACAACAAAAAGAAACTAATGAAGACCTTTAAGAAGATATTTGACTGCAATGGTTCTTTGATTGAGCATCCAGAACATGGAGAAGTGATTCTGCTACAGAGTGACCAGCACAGACACATATGCCAGTTCCTTATAGAGATTGGACTGGCTAAGTTGGACCAGCTGAGGTTCATGGGTTTTAAATGCTTTTGCCTCACTGAGGTTTAAATGAGGATTTCCTTGCAATGAGTAGAAAATTCCCCTTCGTTCCCTTGTCATAAGTTTAAAACCCCGCAGCTTGTATGAGGATAAGTTAAAAAGTATTGCTCCTTGGGTTCCAGTTTAGTCAAGAGGTGTTTAAACTTGTCTGCACAATCAGTGGATGACAGCAGTAAAACCGTAGTCTCTTTAAGGTACCTTCAAAAAGAAGAAGAATGACAAGGAGGAGAAGACATTGCTCCATGTAAAAAAGCAATCTCTAGAAGAGGGGTAATATCATTTTTTTAAAAACACAATTCAAGATGTCATTGAAGCTTTACACCAACTTTACCAGAATCCTATGCCACATAGAACAACAATGTTTGATGGATCAAACATTTTAATGAAGGTTGAGAAGACCTCAAAGATGAGCTAAGAGAAGGAAGACAGTTAACCTCAGGCAATGAATAAATGTAGTGGAAGTCCAAAAGCTGTTGGAAAAAGATCCTACACCTACCATTGATGCAATAGCTACTGAAGCTGAGCTCTTACATGGCTCAGCCTTCTCCATTTTAAATGTCCATCTGGGATGCAGCAATCCTTCAGTTGGGTGGGTGCTGAAAACTGTCCGCAAGGAGCAGCTAAGTCAGAGAGCTGATCTTTCTATCAGTGTTTCAAACAAGACTGAAGCTAATGAGGACAGTGTCATGGAACAAATTGTGACCGGGGGGACTACTGGATTTACCAAATTGATGCTGAGAGCAAAATCACAGCAAAGCAGTGGCTTCTCAAGGGATCTGCTGGGTCAGTTAAAGTCAAGGCAGGTTGGCTCACAAGGTAAAGGTGACTGCTTTTCAGGATTTCACAAGGTAGCCTTGATAGATTTTCTTGACACAAGATGATTGGAGGGGGGCTATGAGGAAGGTTTTATAGAATAATGAAAACTGCATTGGTGAAAAGGGGGCCAGGAAAGTTGTGCCAAGGAGTTTTTGCATCATCAATGCACCTGCTCATTCTTCAAGGGTAGCAGAACTCTGTTAGCATTAAAAAAAAAAAAAATTGTGTTGTGAAACCTTATCCCTCCAACCTGTGTCCCTGTTCTTTCTCCCTCTGATTTCCTTTTGCTTGTTTCCCAGTCTGAAAGAATATTGAAACAGAACACGATTTGAGTCCCTTGAGCATGTGAGCATGTCAAAACTACTGATTTGGTATGATGTAAAACAAAAAGTCAGAAATATTGGGGGAAGGGTTGGAATTATGGAAACACTGCCTTCTAATGTGTATAAACCTGGAGATGTAGGCAGTTGAAAAATACAGCTTCCAAATTTTATATTTTTTCTTATTAATAAAGGTATACTGATTTTGTAGCAAAAAAAGAAATGTCTGCTCAAGAATTTTAAGACTCCAGGGGATATTCAACAAAGAAGGATGTAGAACATCCTCTTTGTCCTTATGTCTGAGATCCAGTGACTCATTCCCAGAAGACGTTTAGTTATATCTAAATTTTTTTCATTATTTTACCCCCTATTTGTTCCACCACATTCATGCAGCAAAAGGAAACACCCATGTACAAATATCCTTTCTCAAACTTACATATACTTACATGTGGTTTTATTTCCAATCTCCCTCCCAAATATGTCTATCCATTCATCTACTTATTGATCACCAGGATTGCATGATTTTATATGTAACACTTTTTCTCTGTTGTCTTTAACTCTTGTGCTCCATCCAGTGTTGGTTCTTATTTCCATTATTTTGTTTGGCATGCGGGGAAACTTCCCTCTTATTGCATATCATCTGCCTCAAATGAACACGTCTACTCTCTAGCCTAGTGGTTCTCAACCTTCCTAACGCTGCAACCTTTATATAGTTCCTCATGTTGTGGTGACCCCCCCCAACCACAAAATTATTTTCATTGCTACTTAATAACTGTAATTCTGCAACTGTTATGAATTGGGCAACCCCTGTGAAAGGGTCGTTCGAACCCCCAAGGAGGTAGTGACTCACAGGTTGAGAACTGCTGTAGAGACTTACCACCTAATTGGGAGGAAAAAAAGCAGATTAATTTCCATGTAATTTGGTAAATGCGGGAGGGAGGGGGAAAATGAGGAGCTGATGCCAGGGACTTACATGGAGAGCAAATGCTTTGAGAATGATGAGGGTAACGAATGTACAAATGTGCTTCATAACAATTGATGTATATATGGATTGTGATAAGAGTTGTATGAGCCTCAATAAAATGATTAAATAAAAAAATAGAATGTTTAAAAATTTGGTAAATTCTATGCTACCTTTGTCATGCTATATGCTATATAAATAAGAACATTTGGCATAGCCCAGGGCTGTGGGGGGAGGGTTCCCAAAAGAGACAACCTCTAGCCAGTGGCTTCCCCTCCCTCTGCTTCCCATCTTTGGTAACCATGAAAGAATGTTTCATGTAGTATAAACACAAGTTTTCCTTAACGTGGTTTGATACAAAATTTGTGGTTTGATACAAATAGTGGTTTAATACAAAATTTGTGCATCTGTGACTGACTAATTTCACTTAGTACAATGTCCTCCAGGCAACACCTTGTGATTAGGTGTATCACAAACTCATCATTATCTTCTAATGTTGTGTACTGTTCCATTGCATGTATATATCATATTTGTTTATATTTCCCTTGATGAGAATTTAGGTGGTTTCTATCCTTTTGCTACTTTGCTTGAGCTGAACATGAGTGAGCTTATATCTATTCCTCTTGCAGCTCTGAATTTTCTAGGATAGATACCAAGTATAAAGATTGCTGGATCAAATGGTATTTCTCATTCCAACTTTTAGAGGATGTGCCATCCAGTTTCACAGTGATTACACCATTGTACAGCCTGATCAACACTGTATGAGGGTTCCAGTCTCACACACAGTCATCAGCATTTATTGTTTTCTGTTTTATTAGACGTCTGCTATTAAAGCTAGTGTGAGATAATAGCTCAAAATTATTTTGATTTATATCTCTTTAATAGCTAACTATGACAGGTATTTCTTCATATATTTGTTGGCAGCCTGAATGTTCTTAGGTGTGCATGTCTTCTCTCCATTTTTAAAATTAGATGATTTGTCTTTTCTTAGAATATTGAATGATGCTGGAGACATCAAAAGAATATAGGAGGTCCTGGGACGATGGCACCAATGTAGGATCACCCGCATGAACAGTTCGCTGTGGGATCACAAGATCTGCAGGTAAGGTAGCTGTGTTGGCTGACTGGGATGGGAGACCAGGGTTGCAGGACCCCGGTATTCCCTTTTGTTGTTATTCCCACAGAGAGTGCATCTGTGCTTGGCACACACGAGGTCCCTTTTTCAGTATATGAAACCCAGGTTTGATGAACCTATAGGGACAGCAAGTAGAATAAGGGTTTCTAGGGGTTACAGATGTGTGTGTAAGGGGAAAAGGCAGCTGATGTTAAGGAGTTCAAGAAGGAAATGAATGTTTGGAAACTGTGGTAGCAAGTGTACAATACTGCAGGATGTGATTGAGCTCTGAAACAATATGATATCTGTATTATCTCCCAATAAAGTGGTTTTGGGAGGAAAAAGATTGGACGAAGGCTTATTAACAACCTGAGAAATACAGAATCACAATTTTACTTGCTATAAGTAAAATGTACTTGAAGCAGTTGCTGATGAAGATCAAAGATTGCAGCCCTCCTTGTGGAGTACAACTCAGTGTAAAAAAGCCCCAACTCTTGACAAGTAGACCAATAGGTAACATCATGATACATGGTGAAAGTAGTAAGGTTGTCAGGATTTTATCTTGCTTGGCTCAACAGTCAATGCTCATGGAAGCAGCCGTCGGTACACCAAATGATGTGCTGCACTGAGCAAATCTGCTGGGGTTTTTTGGTCTTGTGTTTATTTGTGGTTTTTCTTAGGAGTCTTCTCCATGAATTTTTCCCTCCTGATAACACATCCAAACGGAAGTGAGATGAAGTCTTGCTTTCCCTCCTTCCAGTAAGAATTATAGCTATATTTCTTATAAGCAGATTGGTTCATTTTTTCCAATACTAGACATTTATTTGTTGGAGAAAGTTAGCTGTCAGCTGCACACTCTGAGCATTTCCCTGAAAATTACAATAATCTAAAATTATCTTTTGGACATCTATCAAATAGGAGCTCACACAGGTTTCTCTTGATGCACACCTGTCAAAGGTCCGAAAGCAGCAAGGTGAGTAAACTCACAGGACCTTACAGAAAGCTTTTTGTGAAAAGAGTTCATGAGATTTTGTCTCAGAATTCCCAAGAGAAAAATTAAGCTGAACCTAAGCATAAGGACCATTGTCTTATTTTTTAATCCCTCTTATCAAAATGAAGATAAAAATAAAAGTCTGTTAGATTTAGAAGAGAACACTTACATCAGCTGCCAACCATTCAACGTATACAAATAAATGTATGTACATATGTTGAATTTATAATATTTTTAAATGCCAGTTCCCTGATAGTTCATGAGGAACAAACTGGCTTTTACTTGACCTTCATTTGCATTTGTCATTTGGAAAAACGGTGTGAATATTTATATATGAATTGTGTGGGCTGATGAGTGTATGCTTATGTATGTGCTTCTTTTATTTCTACAAAGCTTCTTTATATCAGCTGCTAGGCAGACTGCTTTAGTATTGGAAAGGATAATATTCCATATGCTCAGAATCTCAACTACTTCAGCAGAATCCAATACACTGTTCTTTTCTGTGTACCACCTATCTGGCTATTTCCAGAGTGTTATAAAAGTATAGACTTAAATGTTCAACTCTTTCACTTACTAGACTAGATTCTCTGGACAACAAAATCAGTAACACTTGCATGTGTATATGTGAGGGGGTATTCCCCACCCCCTCTCCACCCCACTGGGTGTTATGGGAAAAACTCAAGGTACCAGTGGCTTTCTCATTTCAAAACAGGTGAAATGTCGATTGATGAAAAACCATGTTCTAGATGTCCATCAACTTCCCGAACTTTTGAAAATGTCAAAATTCGAGCACTTGTGCTCAAAGATTGACCATTGAAGAGATAGGGACGTTACCTGGACTATCTTGGAGCTCAATTAAGTGAATTTTAAGGGAAGATTTGGGAATGAGAAGGGCTGCTGAGAAATTTGTGTCTCCAGTTCTTATTGACCAGGAAAAAGTGTGAAGTAGAAAATGCCATGCTTTGAAAGAACAGCTCCGAAGTGACCCAGACTTCGTTTCAAGGTCATTACTGGTGATGAGACATGGTGCTATTCTTACAACCCCAAAAGCAAACATCAATCAGGCCAGTGGATCTCACCCCCAAAAAGCACACCAAGTGAAATCAAAGATCAAAGCGGTGCTCATTTGTTTTTTGATGTGAGGGGCATAGTGATTTGGAGTTCATTCCACCAGGTCAAACTGTTAATCAAGCTTTCTACTTAGAAATTTTGAAAAGATTGTGTTACAGTGTGCAACCAAAAAAAGGGCCTAATTTGTGGCAGACCAGGGACTGGTTTTGCCACCACGGCAATGCGCCTGCTCACACAACTATATCAGTAGGCCAGTTTTTGGCAAAATACAGCATGCCTCTCTTGCCCCATGTACCTTACTTACCTGACCTTGCTCCATGCAATTTCTTTTTGTTTTGGCCAATGCAGAGGGTCATGAACTCACAGTAATTTGATGATGCAGAAGATGGGGGGGGGGGTTTGTGAGGGAGGAGCTGTCAGTCATTCAAACACATGAGTTTGAAAAATGTTTCCAAGAATGAAATCGCAGATTTAAAAAAGGCATTGAGTGTAATGGAGAGTACTTTGAAAGTGACAAGGTTTTTTTGTTAAAAAAATTAACTCATAGTTTTGAGAGAAAAAATTTGGTTTTGGGGGGTGCCCCCCTTTTATATACAAAGGTCTTTATATCAAGAAATGGCTCACACATTGTAGAATAGGTATGTTCAGTCTGATTCACGTTCATAGGTCTTGCCTTAAACTAGAGACTTCTCCAGACTCCGGTAGCTGCAGGGACTGATGAATATGAAGAGGGAAGATGAAGCAAACAGACCATAGGGTTATGGAAACAGAGATGAATTCATCCAAAATTGGAAGTCTGCTGATAGCTCCTGAGATCAGCAGGTGATATAACAGGTGGGCAGTAAACCAGATGCAGAATCTAGATCCAGCAATTGAAGTAAGCTAGCACATCATCAGTCTATACTAAGAATAAGCCACATCCTGAATGAACACTTCCTCAACTTTGTAAAGACTTTGACCAGATTAAGGATGTGGTACACTACTCTATTCTTCCAAAAACTGCTTTGAGATTTCAAGGAAGATCCTATCATGGAGCTGAACGCACTGTTAGGTCATATCATGGGAAAATTCTGGCCCACACAACTTAACATAAAAAACAAAATATGACAGATGAATCACATAGTGGCTGTTGGAAATCTTCATTGCTAAGTGGCTTTCAGGCTATTATAATATTGCTGGTGGTTGTAAACCACTTTGAGTAGTGATGATTTGGATAAAATTACCAGTCCCATAAGTCATAGTAGAACTGCTGATGTATATAGAAATGTGCATGGCAGAAAGAAAATGTCAATAATATCTTGAGATAAGTAAATATAAGGAGAGTATCCTTAACTTGCTCTATTTTATGTATTCTTATGATTTTAAACCTTACATCTCACAATCTGAAGTAATGCCTTATTTAATTACTGAATGAACAAAATAGTTGTATCATCACCCTTAGATATCTCTCAAAATACAACATCAAGTTCTAACGTATACTTGAACAAAATTAGTAGTTTTCTTTTTTACCATAAAAAACACCACTCTTCCACTACCAAAGTCTATCTCAACTCATAGGAATCCTACAAAAGGTTTCTGATGCTGCAAATTTTTATGGGAGTATATAGCTCTCTCCTTTCTTGGTGGAGTCACTGGTGGCTTTGAACTGTGTACCTTGAAGTAAAGTAGAGAGGCAGTGGAAAAGAGGAAGGTCCTCAACAAGATGGATTGACACGGGCTACACAAATGGGCTCCAAAGTAAGGACAATTGTGAGGATGGTGCAGGCAGTGTTTCATCCAGCTCTTCATAGAGTAGCTACGAGTCAGGAGTGACTCAGTGGTACCTACAAGAACAACATCTTGAGGTTAGCAGTCCAATACTTTCTCAAGAGCATCGGCAGCGTTCTTTAACACAGTATACATAAAGGCTAAATTGTGGAAAAGGCCAATAGAACCATACATTGATTTGGTATTTCAGATTAACCTAGTAAAATTTCTATAGACATAATGTTAGAAATATTTAAAACTTTATAGTACAGATATTTAGCAAATAATTATTTATTTGTTACATTTTGGTAATTTGTTCATGATCAAAATGGAGTGACAAAGCCTGCAAAGAAAATCAGCTGGAATTTTTATAATGAGAAAGGCAGCTTTTATTGTATCTTGTGATCTGGAATAACTTGGCTCTGGTAACAGTTCTGGATTGATCCTATACAATCACCTACATCTCTTGTTTTAGCCTACATTGCTCTTTTAATGTGCATTCTCTCAAGGGAAGCTGACATCAAGGAGTTAAGAAGGGAGAAATGGTTTTTCAGCTGATTGTGGTAGCAATTGTACAATACTGCTTGATGTGATTGAACGATGGAATGACGTGGTATTTGTGTTAGCTCTCAATAAAATGGTTTTAAAAAGCTGTTGAAATAATTTACTAAATATTTTCTCACAGTATCCTTTTAGAGGCTGCATAACAATCCCCATATGGATAATTGTGCCTTGCGACACATTAGAGTCACCTGCCAAAAATCTTAAGTGATCTGGCACTTAGATTTTCCCCCTGGTGAATTAAATCAGAATTTCCAGGATAAGTCTTGGACACTGGTATTATGAACTACTCTTAAGGTGATTCTAATAGTCAGATAAGGTTTACATCTGCTACTAACAGAAGACAAAAAGAAAGAGCAAAAGCTAGATATCAATAGAAATTACATTTCAAAATATATGCTGAACCAATCAATGGGAATGGCATTTATTTTCAGAGTATATGCTGACTCCAACTAATAATAGTGAAACTAACTCAGAAGCTCTACTAGGACCAATAATGATGGCTGTGCATAAATGCATAAATGAATAGGTAGAGTGGCAGCATGGAAATCAGGCATTTGTCACCTTTGGCTCATGATGAACATCAAAGTGTAAGAGATATTTTCATCCAGAATGCCTTTTTGATACCTTTTCAATCACAAAGCATAAACTGACTACAAAAGGGAAAAGGGGAAATAAGACCACAGATGCTGTAGTTTACCATTTAAATTCTCGTTTCTTGTTATCACTCCATCTGCCACTCCACCCTTCCCAAAGCTCTGTCCGCCAAAGTTCTGTTCTTCAAATATAGGATCTCTTGTTCTGCATTAAAAGGCTCAGCTTTGTTACATTTTCCTAGAATTAATTCTAAACACATGGAGATCAACACTGTCACCTCTGACTTGGTATTTCAAGACTTAACATTGTGAACATGGCACTACTACCCCAAACAATCTACAAGTATATTGCAGTCCTATTCTTTCAAGAGAATAATGATTTTTATCACCAACGAGAGTACTTCAAGTAAAAAGAAAGAAAGGGGGAGAAAAGAAGAGCAAAGTAAGAAGGCTCATTTCCCTGATCTCAAAATCAGTGCCAGACTCTGATGATTACACAGCCAGGGTAATCATGAGTCTGGTGTTGGTTCTAGGATATGTACATGGACGATGGAACAAAATTGCGAACCCAAATGAAAATACTTCTAACTATGGACAGGTTATCTTTGACACAGGGCTGAAATACATTAAATAGGGATGAGATGATCTCTTTAACAAACAGTGTGAACAAAATTGGATATCCATTTGCAGAAGAATGAAACAGGGCTCATATCTCACGGGATATTCTAAACTAATCTCAAGATGGATCAGAGGCATAAGCATAAAATCTAGAATTCAAAAATTATAAATGTTAAAATCAAAATTGGAACCTAATACGTGGTATAAATACAGCGTATTAGGTGTATAACTTAAAGCACATAAATAGTAGAAAACAAACTAAGGGTCAGCAACCTCCTAAAGTTAGGCACTTGTGTGCATCAAAATATTTCATCCAATGACTTAAAAAGAACCCACAGATTGGAAAATTTTGGCACAATTACATATTGGACAAGTTATTAATTTCTAAAATGTATAGAAACCTTTAACACCTCAACAAGGACAAGGCAAATATGCCAATTAAAAATGGACAGAGGAGATGAACAAACATTTTACTAAACAAGACATCCAGGCAGATTGATGACCCCATTTGGAGCCACTAAGGAGATAAAGTTCATTTAGTGGGAGTTAGTGAATTTAGCTAGAAAAGGCACATTAAACAGTGGCCTCTTGGTCTCTTCCCCTCTGGAGGAAACCAGAGTAATGAAACTCTAAAGGTATGTGGAGATAATTAGTACAATGGACCAGAATAACAATTAGTATAACCTTGAGACCAGAAGAGATAGAGAGTGTCTTGCAACTACTACCAACTGTTTTTAAAGGGTATCATTAGAAGGTCCTGGCTATAGTGGGAGAAAAAGTAGAGTAGAATTCAAATAATAAAAAGAGATAAGGTTTACTGGTAAGAAAGAGACTGGTGAAATCACCAAGGTTTTGGCGTTTACTCTTCTTTTCTAGAACTGGGGTATTAGATTTATTATTGCAGGTGATAAATACTGGAGATAGAGTTGTTCATCAAAACATGACACAAAGTTCTTTCAAGCTAATTAATGCCCAAAGTGCATACTACTCTGCTGTAAGCTTCAATCCAAGGCTCTCAGCTCCACTTCCTTGATTCAGTCAGTCCAGCTTCACCAATTAAGTGCCCAGAGGCACCCCACTCCACAAGCCAGCCTTCTGCTCCAAAGCACCCAGCTTTCCTTGCTCTGTGAGGTGGGAAGTCCATCACTCTATTCCATGCCCTGGATTCTGGTTCTACAGCTGCCCCTTGGGAGTCATATCTGCTTTCTGGATCCAGGAGATTCACTACACATGGATCTCAGGGTCCATAGGAGACATTCCTCTTCTGCTTCTTGTTAGTGTAAAATCCTCTCTTCTGCATCTCAGAGAGCTCATTTTATACTCAGCAGGGTGGTATTCTGGGAAATCTGGTTCCCAATTACTTACATGTGAAGACTTGGTATCTTCCCTCCATTTCTTGCCAGAGTTGTGCAGGAAAGACATTTTGGCAGGAATTAGAGCCTTTGGCTAGAAGTTTTACGTTAAGTAATTCACTGCCTCAGCAAAGAGGATTCAGAACTAAGCAACCAAAGGAGGAGATATTACAAAATGTTTGTATATATAGCTCATTAAAATGTTTGTGATTAGTTAATGTTAGGTAATGGTTACAAGAAATTTCAAACTAAATTCAGAGTTTTATTGGCAATTAGGTAATGCCTACAAAATTGGTCCAGGACACATGTGATTTGTGGGAGATTACATAAGTTTATAAAGGTTTTTGCTATTCTTTTTTAAATTACAAAATAATGCTCATATTTGGTACAAAACTATGACAACTCGATGGCAGAGTTTGGTTTTGATTTTTAGAAGTATCTATTTTGAGGATTGTTTTGAATTTGGCTTCTTGAGCAACAAGCAAAATTTCATTATAAGTAAGTAAGTAAAATCACATTTTTCTCTAAAATTGTTTACCAAGAAATTTTTCCCAGGATATAGTGCAGAGTTATAGAAATGACAGCATTCATTCCTGACAGAGGTTACTTTTGAATTTTTTGTTTATTTTTTGTGTGTGTGTTTTATTATTATTTTGTAATCATTTTATTGGGGTCTCATACAACTCATCACAATTCATACATACATCTACTGTGTCAAGCACATTTGTACATTTGTTTCCCTCATCATTCTCAAAACATTTGCTTTCTACTTGAGCCCTTGGTATCAGCTGATTTTTTCCCCTCCCTCCCCGCTCCCACCTTCCTCATGAACCCTCGATAATTTATAAATTATTATTATTTTGTCATATCTTACACTGTCCAACATCTCCCTTCAACAGCTTTTCTGTGGTCCATCCCCCAGGGAGGAGGTTATATGTAGATCCTTGTAATCAGCTCCCCCTTTCTACCACCCCCTCCGTCCCCCCTCCCAGTATCACCACTCTTAGCACTGGTCCTGAAGGGATCATC
>NW_022111377.1:4011134-4054213 GCF_000313985.2 Echinops telfairi
GATCATATCAGGAAGGTGAGCATCATGGAATGCCAATTTAATAAAACAAAGTATTCTTGCATTGAGGGAGTAGTTGAATGGAGGCCCAATGTCCTGCTACTACCCTAATACTAAACCTATAAATATATGCACATAGATCTATTTCCCCATTCTCATATATAAATATATTTCCATATGTACATACCTTTATTTAGACCTCTAGGAATGCCCTTTGCCTCCTAGTTCTTTCCTCTATTTCCTTTTACTCTCTGCTTGCCCCACTATCATTCTCAACCTTCATTTGGGTTTCAGTAATTCCTCTCAGTTAACATTGCCCTTAATTATGCCCTATCAGCCCTCCTACACCCTCCTTACCACTGATTTGGATCACTTATTGTTCCCTTGTTAACACCACTTTTGTTAACACTATTTCCTTTCCCCCCACCTCCCCCTCTCCCACGTCCCCCCGGAATCAATAGTCCCGTTGTTTTCTCCTCCAGATTGTTCATCCAGTCTATCTTATTTAGACAGCCCTGTGGAGATTATAACATACACAAAAACAAGACAGCAAAACAAAGCAACAAAAGAAAACAAAACATCAAAAACAAAAAGCCAATGGCAAAAAGAAAAGAAAACCCAACAACAACAGAAAAGAAAAGCCTGTAGTTAGCTCAGGACTGTTTGTTGGCTTTTAGGAGTGCTTTCGGGTTGAGTCTGATGGGGCACCAAGCCCTGGCCCCAAAATCTATTTTTAGGATTGCCTGGGGACTTCGATACTCTGTTCCCCTTTACTGTTCTGTTGCGCTTCCTTAGTGTTTTGTCTAGGTGTGATGGGATCAGATCCGGAGGAATTGCCACAGTGCCTCCAGTGTTGTCCCCTGTAGGGCTATGGGTCAGTGAGGGATGTCGTGTCTCATAGTGGGGTCGGCCATATGCTCTTCTCCGTGCATCGGCTGCTCTGAGCACGGATATCATCCTCAAGGTTTGATTAGCCAGGTTGTGCTCCACTCTCTCTTCCTCCCTCTTCATTTGCTCCCATGTGGTGTGTTCTGATCAGTCATGTCCTTATCCCGGAGCTTCAGCTTCAGTGCTGTCCTCTGAAATAAATTCTTCTCGGGGTAGGGGCAGGTGTCCACATAGTTGGGATTGAGGCTGGCACCTCCCTAGCTCTTCACTGGTTCCCTACTCCATTCTGGTATGTTGTGTTCACATCTTCGAACACAGGGTTGAAATCTGGTCCCTCTTTCCCTGTGGGGATATAAACAATACCTTCCCGTTAGATGGGTTAGTGCACTGTTCTCCCGCTACCCATTTCTTTAATTTCTGCTGTCCCTCTCCTTTTTAGTTGGCTAGCATATGTATCCCTGGATTTGGTCTGGTCCCTGCAATACTACCTGGTCCTCACCCCAGGAATGTTTGCATCGAGTAGCTTTTTCCCTGAGCCCCATTTGCATCTTTTTTTTACGCTTACCTCAGTGGACTCATGTTGTACTTTTCCTTTTGTGCTTGGCTTACTTCGCTTCGCATGATTTCCTCCAGTTCTTCCCATGCAGCGATGTGCTTCATACGTTTATCATTGCATTTTAGCGATGCATAGTACTCCATTGTATGTATATACCAGTTTTTTAATCCAATCATCAAGTGATGGAAATTTGAGTTGCTTCCAATTCCTTGCAATTGTGAACTGTGCTGCAATGAACATTGGAGCACAGATGCCTGGTCTTGGTTTGTTTCTTGCCTCTTCTGGGTATATGCCCACTAGGGGGATTGCTGGGTCATATGGTAACTTGATTTCCATCTGTTTTAGATATTACCAGATCGATTTCCTTAGTGTCACACATACTTACAAGTCCACCTGCAGTGGATGAGAGTTCCTGTCTCCCCACAGCCCCTCCAACACTTGTTGCTTTCTGATTTTTTGAATTGAACTACCTTTGAGGGTGTTAGGTGGTACCTCATTGTTGTTTTAATTTGCATTTCTCTTATGGCTAAAGATTGGGAACATTTTCTCATGTTTGTTGGCCATTCGGATTTCTGCCCCTGTGAAACCTCTGTTCAAGTCCTTTGCCTACCTCTCAAGTGGGCAATTAGTTTTTTTCTTTTTGGAAGCTAGCAGAGTATTGTAGATTTTAATAATAAGGCCTTTATCTGATGTGTCATTGCTAAAGATGTTTTCCCAGTCCGTGGACTCTCTTATTACTCTCTTGGTGAATTATTTCGATGTACACAGGTGTGTTATCTTCAGTATATCCCATTTGTACCTCTTCTATGTTTGTGCCCATCCCTATTTCTGATAGCCTATATATTCCCTGTGCCAAAGTTCTCAAGCTGGTTCTAATTCCCTCATTGATGGCCCTAATAGTTTGGGGTTTAACTTCAAAGTCTGTGATCCACCTGGAGTTTATTCTTGTGCATGGAGTCAGATAAGGGTCTTGCTTCATTTTTCTGCAGGTAAATATCCATTTTTTTCCAGCACTAATTGTTAAAGAGGGCATCTGCTTCCCATTGGATATTTTTTAGGCCCTTATCAAAGATCAGTTGTCTGTATGCTGATGGTTTTATTTCTGGGTTTTTAGTTCTTTTCCATTGGTCTGAGTATCTGCCACTGTACCAATACCATGCAGTTTTGACCACTGTGGCTGTATAATATGAGCTAAAGTCAGGTAAAGCAAGCCCTCCCACTGTGTCCTTCTTCTTGAGGAGATCTCTGCTAATTCTGGGCTTCTTCCCTCTTCATATGAAATTGGTAAACAGTTTTTCCATTTCTTTGAAGAAAGTTGAGGGTAATAGTATCGGGATTGCATTAAACTTATATAGTGCCTTGGGCAGAACTGACATCTTTACTATATTGAGTCTTCCAATCCGTGAGCATAGGATATTCTTCCATTTTTTGAGGTCACTCTTGGTTTCTTGTAATAGTGTTCTGTAGTTTTCCTCATATAGATCTTTTGTTCTTTTAGTCAGGTATATTCCTAGATATTTCAATTTGTATTTGGCTATTTTGAAGGGTACCACCTTTTTGATCTCCTCTTCTGTGGTATTATCTGCTGTGTATAACTGTCCAATGGACTTCTGTTTGTTGATCTTGTATCCTGCCACTCTACCAAATTCCTCTATTGCTTCCAATATTCCCCTTGTGAAGCTTTGGGGGTTTGCCTTATGCTGTTAGCTAAAACCTCCAGTATGATAATAAATAAGAGTGGGGACAAGGGGCATCCTTGTCTGGTCCCCTTTTTCAGTGGAATTGTGTTTATCTTTTCTCCATTGACTACCACGTTGGCTGTTGGTTTTTCATCTATTATAGCTTGTATTGTCCTGATGAATTTTCCTTCCATTTCTATCTTTTTGAGTGTATTAAACTGGAATTGGTGTTGGATGTTGTTGAATCTTTTTTTTGCATCTATCACTATTATCATGTGTTTTTTATAGTTTTTCATGTCAATGTGGTGAATGATACTAATGGTCTGTTGCATCTTGAACCATCCCTGCATCCCTGGTATGAACCCCACTTGGTCATGGTGAATTATTTGTTTTATATACTTTTGTATTCTATTGTCTAGTACTTTGTTAAGGATTTTTGCATCGATGTTCATTGGGAATATTGGACTGTAGTTCTCGATTCTTGTGGGATTCTTGCCTGGTTTTGGTATCAGAGTTATACTAGCTTCATAGAAGGAGTTTTGGATTTTGCCATCTTTTTCTATGCTTTGGAAGAGTTTGTATAGGATTGGTGTTAGTTCTTCCCTGATTGCTTGGTAGAATTCTCCTGTGAAGCCATCTGGTCCAGGAGATTTTTTTGTTGGTAATCCCTTGATAACCATGTCTATTTCTTCTATTGCTCTGGGTCTATTGAGATTTTTGACGTCCATTTTGATTAGTCTAGGGAAGGATTGTTTTTCCAAGAATTTGTTCATGTCTTCCAAGTTGTTGAAATCATTGGGGTATAATCCTTTCTAGTATTGTGTAATTAAGCCCGCTGAGACCCTGGGGGATAGAGAGAAGAGAGGGAAACAAAAGTAACAATATAGCTGATCCTTGATTTCTGCCTGTGTGGCTGCAAGAGTTTAATCCCTGTCCTAAGGTGGTGGAAAGCTGTGGCTGTGTTGAGATAAAGCCCCTGCACTGGCTCCAAATGATCCCAGCTCTGGCTAAGACAGTGGAGGGGTAAGGTCAAACCCTAGCTGGCCTCCACTATGGAAAGCCAAAAAAACCCAGCCCCTCAAAACCTTGTGTATCTGTGCCCACTTATCTTTACGATACCCCTCTTGTGTTCCAGCAGTGTTGAATTTCCCTCTTAGTAACTCTCTTGGGTTGATTTCTGCTTAGTCCCTCTGGTATGTGTTGCTCAGTCACCATCTTTCACATTTTTATTTTTTTTTACTTTTGATTTAACAAATAGCTGTAACCTCAGATCTTAGCATAGCCACTTTGTCCTGTCAGGAGTCCTAAGTTATTTTGGGTTCCTTTTACTCAACCACCCTTTTGATCATGAATCCTACTAGAAAATATTCCTTTCTTATACCTTAAATCTTTTTCCTTCCTGGGTCAAAAGTCTGATCTTTAGAGAAAGTTGGTTTCCAGAATTTTCTATCACTCACAAAGGTGGCTTGCTTTCAGCTAGGTCTTTTTTCATTTAATGAAAATATGTCTACATAGGCACTGATGTTTAACATCAGAGTCTGATGTTTAACAGACAGGCACCATAGGATGTAAAATAATGGGTCAGGAGAGCAAGTCAGTAGACAAAAAAGGAGATTTTACGCAACATCCTGAGGAGAATAAAACTATGGTCAGAGGTTAAATTCATATGATCGATTTTTTTTAATGTGACTTTTCTGGTAGAAATGAAAATAGTAGCTTTTTCAAACATAATAGCCATACATTTAAGACAGTTTTGGGTGATTAAAATAACTATAGCAACAGCATTGAGTATAATTAAACCAGCATGGAAAATACAGTGAAACCAAGATCCTGTCCTTTTGGGGAACCATCTAAAGATCTCTCCAAAAGGGATATTCTGGCATAGGAGGGATAGAATAAAGTTATGTAGTTTTCTGGGAGATTTTTTTTCTTCCATTTTTCTCAAAGAGTTTATACTGAGCAGACCTAAAAGATAGGCTTTTAAAATGTTATTATTCTAGGCTTCAGTAGGATTATTGAATAAGAAAAAGTAACTCTAAGATAACTCTGTTAGATTTTGTGTCAACTTCACTGGGCCAGAATACTCAGTGATAGTTAACACTTAGTAGCCCCACATGATGTGATCTAATACAATGAATTATCTCCAAAATGGGAATCTACTGTTAGCAGTCAATCCATTGTGAGATTACATTGGCATGCAACCCTCTAATTCACGTCATAGACTTGCTGCTAAAAAGTTTCCTCGTGGGTATGCTTACTATAAAAGTGCATAGTGTAGGAAAACTTGTTTTCTTTTTTGGGGGTATGAATCTTGAATCTAAGCCATAGACCAGGGGTGCTCAATATGTAGATTATGATTTACTAGTTGATTTCAAATGTAGTGTGGGTAGATCACATGGTATTAAGAAAATAGACGTAACCCTATCATCAATCCTGTCAATTAATTGATATATACAGCACAGTCAATCAGAGGCAAACTGAGGTGTCAAACGCATGTGCAAACAACTGTGCTGAGTGCAGCAAATCTGACAAGTTATCAACTTTTAGACCTTGTTTTTTTCTCTTAAACGTAAGAAAGGGTATTAAAATGAGTGGGGGAGTTAGACCAAGTAAGAAGACAAAAACATATCACTTTCATAAAGAATGGGAGATGTTGACATTACAAGCCAACATTCAGCTGAAGTCCAGAGCACATGAACAGTTCTGGAACTTACTCACAGAGGGAAAGTAGCCAAACATGAGAAATTGTGCTTCCTCCTTGACTGCATTTTTCGGTTCTACTTATTTATGTGAGTGAGTCATCCTTTTCCCACATAAAGATCATTAAGTCCAAGTACCATTCCACCATGACTGATGATCATCTGGAAGTGTGCTTGAGGCTGCTTGTCAGCAGCTACTGTCCGGACTATGCATCCTTGACTCATTCCATTCAGTGCAAGTCATCAGAGTAAACTCAGGTAATGAAAATAAAAATTTACATAGTTAATTGTGTTGTGTTGTGCAATATGGACTCATGCAGTTATGCAAGGCACACAAACATACATTGTACATATAAAGAACTCTCAATGCATTAATGAATAAATGTAATAAATAAATAATATATTTTGCATTTTTGTAGTTGGTAGATCATTTTGACTTAATCATTTTATAAGTAGCTCGCATGCTGAAAAACTGTTAGGACCCCTGTCATTGACCACTGATTCCTTGAACTTGGGCCAACATTATCCATTCATGGTCTTAGGACATTGATCTTGAATTAATTTTCCTTTTCAGGTCATAAGCCTGACCATATCTTGGATTTATTTACCTTTGTAGTCACCATCCATAGAAGTGAGGGAAAAAATACTTGGTTTTAAGTCCTTTGATGTTATCAGTATGGTCCAATCCCTGGAGAAGGACATCATGCTTGGTAAAGAAGAGATCAGCTAAAAAGAGGGAAGTCTCTCAATGAAATCAGATGACACAGTGTCTGAAAGAAATGGATCAAATATTGTAATTTTAAGGTGGTACAACATTTTATTCTTGTTATATATAAAGATAATATAAGATAGAGCTAACTCAATATCTAACAGTGATAACAAGGATGTCAAGGATCTCTTGGTTATGAAGAGCTATTTCTTTTATTCTAATCACATCAGTATTCATCAGTTAGAGTTCATGGGTGAAATAATTAAAATAATTCTGAGTATATTTGGTCTAAACTTTTATATGTGCCAAAATATCTTCTAATCCACAGGATATATTAATTTATATAGATTATTTATATCCATATGATTATATTAGTTTCTGAAATAACCTATTCTCAGATTAAAAGAGAGAAAAGAAAGATTGTGATTTCCTATCTCAAAAATGTAGAACACTAAACATCAAACACAATGTTTAATCTTACTTTCACAGATTTGCATATATAACATAATAATAGCATGGCATAGTACTATATGTTATTGGTAGGTGCCATTTAATGTAATGTAAAGCTATTTACAACAGATCAAAAGATTGACTGGTCTTGAGTCATCCTCACAGATAATATTTTGTTTGAGCCCATGGTTCCAGCCTTATGTCCATCCATAGTACTACATAGTCAGGATATACTAAGAATATACAAAGATTATCAAGTCTCTAAATATCTGAATGTTGTTGCTGTTAAATGCTGTCAAGTCAGTTTTGACTCACAGAAATCTATGTACACCAGATCAAAGTGCTGCCTGGTCTTGCACCATCCTCACAATTGTGTTTAATCACATTGTGGAAGCTACTGCTGGTATCAGGCTGAGTTCCCAAGCCTCCCAGAGGTTTCTCTAGCATCATTCTTGTGGATTCTACTTCTAACACCAAGAAATTCCACAGAGAAAAATGGCAGAACTTGTTTTAAATTAAAAGGAAAGATCTGTATGTGAGTGTTCATATAAGGAGCAACTATTGGTTTCTTCCCACCCAAAGGAAAGGAGTGATGAACACTGAAAGACACATGGATACAATTAGTCCAAATAGATAAATGGACCACTCAAACATCAGTCCCCACAACCTAAATACCAGAAGAATTAGATGGTGCTTGGCTACCACTAACAGATGCTGTGGAAAGCATTACATTAGTAGGTCCCAAATCGAGTGAAAAAATATGGAATTGAACTCAAAGTCATAAAATATTCTAATCTTACTGATTGGATAGAGAGTGGCAGAACCCTAAAGAATATGACTCTATGTCAGCATTCAGGTCTGGAATTGAATTTAAACTTGTACTAGTAGAAGATCAGAAGGCAACACTTACCCACGGTGTAGTTCAAACGGTTAGGAAAGAAGGAGAAATAAAAACAGGAAACAACGAGGAAGTAGTTAAATAATTGTCCTTTGATGGGATTGTAATAGATAAGTTGAAACAAAATGTGTATGTGTTTTTAAATGTAAAACTGAAATATTCTGTATATCTTCACATGGTTCACAATAAAAAGTTAAAAAAATGAAATTAATGAGCTTTGATTCTAAGGCAAGGTAGTTTACAGATTTGGAACTTAAGGTCCAGCAAATTCTGAACTAGGGGATCCAAAAGGAGACTGTTCAGACAGTTCATATAAAAGGGCTTCAAGAAAGTGTGTGTAGATAAATTTCATTATCATTCAATTACATTTCTTGTGTGAACTTTTTGAAGTCCCCTAAAACAATACAAGACATTTCAGTAAGCATTTAGGTTGACATTTATATAAATGTTTTTCAAACTTGGATAAGGGTGCATAGTGTAGGAGGTTGCATTTATTTCTAAAGATGTTTATGTTTAAGTGAGCATTAAGCTGGGTACATCTGGTCATAAAACCATCATTAGCCATTCCTTGTATGACTAGAGGTTAGACATGCATAATTCTAAAAATCATTTTGTGTAAGCATCTCTTCTGAGAATGGTTTTAGATCTATATTCTTACTCATCAAGCAAAATCCTTAAGTCAGCAAAATCACATTTTTCTCTGAAAGAGTTTACCAACTAATTTTAAGTAGGTCAGTTGTTAAGCTGGAGCTTTCTCCTGATTCAAGTATCTTTGGGGACTGATAAACCCAAGATGAGTAGCAACACCTCAGGCTGATACCAGGCTGCAGAGGTGGATGATTCCAAGATCAGCAGGTCAAGGTTGTGGTTGTAGAGATGAACGAATCCAAGGTAACACTATAGCAGGTCAGAAGGCAGGGTGCTGATGGCTCCTGGAAATGGTAGGTTATAAAGCAGGCCATTGACTTAAGTCCTAATAACTGGAGGTCAAAGAGCCAGATGCTGGATCCAGCCCTGGCAAAAAAGTAAGCAATCTTTGCCATCAAAACCAAATGCGTTGCCATCAAGTCAATGCTGACTGAGAACAGAAAGCCCCATCTTTCTCGTGGGAAGCTACTGGTTGTCTTGAACTGCTGACCATGCAGAACATAGCCCAGTGCCAATGCAAAGCCACTACACCACAAGGGCTGCAAGCTTTGCCACAGTGTCAAATAATATAGGAAACAGGCCACGCACACAAGAAAACTTCCTTTCAATTGTATCAGAGTTTTGACCTGAGTAAGGGGGTTCTAGTGCATAGTAATCTTCTTACAGCTGCTTGGGTGCTCATAGAACTTGATTATGGAGTTTATTACAGTATGTTAGGTCACATCATGGGAGATTGTTGTGGTTTTTAGGCCATCCATTGAATCAATTCCAACTCATAGTATCCTTATATACAGCTTCAACTGTCCCCACTCAACCACTCAGCCTAACCACTGAGAATCCTGGCCCAGAAAGGATGGCACAAAATTTAAATTTCACAGTGGGAGATGTTGCTTAGTTCTGGGACTCACTTTCTCTTTCCCTCACAGTTTTTGTTAAAACAAAAACAAACAAAAAAACCCTCCTGCTTGTTCTCTGAGGATGACCAAGGCATAGTATTGAGTATATAGGTTGTATAGTCTCATCCAAAAAGTGGCAGAGAGGATTTTTCAGTAATTTCTAATTGCAGTGCCTCTACCTCAAATTATTGTCTATATCAGCAATGGTTTTCCAAGTGTCCAACCTGTCGGACACATTTATATATATCAATAAATTGGTTTACATAATTGTGAGAGCTATTGTTGCTCGATACCATTGAGTGCTTACACCCATAGCACCCCTATTTGCAACATAATGAGACACAGTGAAATCTGGTAAGGTCAAAATCCATAGGGTGAACTTGAAACTCTTGATCAGGAGCTGTTGCTGTAGTCTTGAGGCAGAAAACCTTCTTCTCTCTAGGAAATGTCCATGTTTTCTCACAAGATCTTTTGACTCATTGGGAGTAATCCACTGTCTAGGGTTTGACTCACTGGGAGCAATCAAATGTCTAGGGTAATCTCTCTTACTTAAAATCAATGTATCATAAATGCCTTTAACAGCAAGATTTATATCAGTGCTTGTTTAAATTACTAGATACTATAGTACTATCAGTACTAAGCACTGGTGGCATAGTAAGTTATGCATTGAAATATTAACTGTAAGGTCAGCAGTGTGAACTCCATAGCTGCTCTGCATGATCAGAACCACACTTTTTGTTCCCTTAAAGATTTACAGCATTGCAAACCCAAACCACTCTAAACTATTCCGTAAGGTCACTGAGTCATAACTGACTCAATGGCAGTGAGTGTTGTTGGTTATAGACTAGTCAAACTGGCACACAAAGAATTACCCAGCATAGTGCCTTTGAACAGCTAATCATGTGGGCATATTTGTTTATGTACCAAAGCACTACTCTCCACCAAACTTTGCTCAGAAGAGATGGGAAATTGACTTTCAAGAAGCTCCTGAAGGTTTAAAAGCCATCACCTGTTCCTTTTTCATCTTGGAAGTCCACATTATAAAAAAACATATAAAAATAGGTTGCATGCCTGTGCACACAAACCTAAAAAAGAAACAACACAAAGAAGTCAATGTGGACTTTCACATACCGTTGTCATAGAAGATTCAAATTATGATTATGAACCCATAAAAAAATAATGATAAAATCATGGGTTTAACATCACAATTTGAATCATCTCATACTATTCTAAAACAAACAATAAATAAGTTTTATACAACTGCAAGCTTTTATTACTTACCAATTATTTGAATATGTTTTATCTCTTTTTATGGAGGCATACTCAACCATGCAAAGAGATATTGATAGAGCTTTACAAATTATTGAATGTTTTACTTTCTTCTTAGATTATATTGTTTCTAATCAGCAGGTACTATTTAATTTTACTACATTGAACAAATAAATCCAACTTCTACCATATTTCACTTTAATATGCATACAATTTGCTTTAAGAACATTAGATATTATGACCAACTGGTATTTCCCTACTTTATAAGCCAATCTGTCTATTCTTACTACACAACTGAATATAACAACCTTTGAAATAGCTCATTTAAAATTTTGTTTCTGTAAATGTATCTTTTTTTCTTAGGGGTAATGGGGGAAAATCCCAATATTAGACAAAAGAAATATTCATGATATATTTTATTGTAAATTAGGTGGTGTTTATACTTTATATCATAATTGTATTCAACAGGGTAAACTATTAATGAACACCTCTCACACCATAATGTATTCCTTCACCCACTTAGTCTTTGTTTTCATTGTAGAGATAGCCAAAGATGATCTCATATTGTTGGTTGGTGTCTCAGCTATATATTTATTTAACAGGTATTTCTCACATAGAGTACCTAGCACACTGAGCAGCTGAAAGTTATCTCTTCAAATACACATTTTACCAGTAGTACAGATTATCAGCAGTTCAAGCAAGCAGAGAATGCAATAAGAAATCTGACAGTTGCTCATGGTTATGTAACAAAATATAACCATATTGATATGGTTATATATATTTATATGTAAATATAAATAAGGGGCTACTCCCAAAAATCTGAAATTGCACTGGGGGGAAAGGAGTTTTCAGAGTACACAGTTTTCCCCCTAGGTGAGCCTCAATCAACTCTGAGTTAGTGCATCCAGAGCCTCAATCAACTCTGAGTTAGTGCATCCAGTGGCATCACCTGAGAAGGTTCTCTCTCTTCACAGTGATTTTTTTCATAAAAGCAGTTTCACTTGAACCTTGGCTTGTTTGTTTGTTTGGTGATAGCCAAATTCAAAGAACAGCACCAAGGGCTTCATCGGGGTAGGTCCATGTGGCTTCTCCTCAGGAATGTCTTGCAGGAAGTGAGTCTTGCAAGCTGAAGCAGGGAACTGCTAAGGCAGCTGCACCCTGGTGTGACCATCACAAAGCAAGAGACCCCAGAACTGGAAAGGCGAGGCTCACAGAGCCGTTTATCTCTCTGCCCTTCAATTAACCCCACATGTGTTTATCTGCCAGATTGGCACAATAAATTAACTCACAGTCCAATGCATAATACACTAGACTAGCAGGGCTCCTTATTGCAATCTATTGGATAGTAAACCCTATGGGGCTCTGGAGACCTAGTGGGTTATGGGCTCAACTTTGTCTTGTGAGATGGAATCCACTAATTGGCAGTGAATATTTTGTTTTGGATAGGGTTACTAGGCCCTGAATTTAACTTGATGGTACTAGGTTTTGGTTTTAGCTTTAGATTCTGTGGATCCAGTTTCACTAAATTGCTTTTTATAATGTCCAGCTTTACTTAATGTCAAGATATCCAATAGTACTACTAATCCTGGTTAACCAGGAATAATTCTTCAATGCTAAAATTAGATTTTAATGGATTTGATGTACAGTTAAAATGAAAATGAATACTTAAATTAATATTTATAAAAATACTCAATGTTCTAAAGTACGCAAACTAGCCAGTATGTAATAATTATGGCATCATAAAATGGATCCAAGAATCATGAGAGAAATTCAACAAGTTTGAAGAACATTTGTTACTTGATCTTCCTATGATATTACACAAAAGCAAGAAGGCTGGGACAACATACATTGTTATTTTATTCAAGAATGCATTTATTTCAATAATGTGTCATTGGATCCAATTGTTTGAATTTTCTGAGGATTTTGATATATGGATATACTTTTGTTATTAAAATGGAGTCTAACCTATTCATTTTATTGAGAATCTCCCATGTGGTAGTCACTGTTAGAGACTGCAAATAGAAGATGAATGAAAGAAAATTAGTTACCATTCTCAAAAAGCATGCAAAAACAAGAACAGAATGTACCTGGAGCAGAAGAGGAAGTGATTTAAAATTAGTGCCTGTTAATGCTAGGACTTTGAGGAAACAGTCTCTTAAGGAAGCCATCTCGGAAGTGGGTTTGAGAAACCATTAGTTTGACTTTTCCTGGGAGAAAATAGAATAAAGACACTCCAGTCTAAAGTAAGAGATTCTCAGAAAACAACTGTGTTCCCACCCATCCTGTTAACTGGAAACTGTGGCACATAGAAGTCACTGTAATGTCATTAGGAAGCTTATTACCATGAATTAATTAACTAATTTGCATTATTCAGTCAGCAACATAACAGAGAAAGCTTTTTGTTCTTAAAGTCCATGACAATTAAGTATAGGATTTCTGCTGTGGAAGAGGAGAGAAGTGTTACAAAAAGCCTTGAGGTGTAAATTGTTCCATGGGGCCAATGGGAGTCATTACATAAGGAACAGATCGAATTCTAAATGAAAGGCAGACAGGAGTTACAAACCTTTTCCTTTATTTCTTTATTTCTTTTCCCCATGAATGCATATTCTCTCTCAGGGGAGACCAAAATCAAATTGTATATATGCAGATATTTTTAAAGCAACTAGCTAACTGATAATAGATTCATGTGACTTTCTCACAGTAGAGTGGTATATTGATAAGAACCTTCATTCACAACGCCATCCTTAATCCAAAAGTAAAGATTCTGTTGTGAATAAGCTAAAGGAAGCAAAAAATACATTGCAACAAATAAAACCCTGATATTTCTAAACCATGAAGTAAGGGCTCGGTGTCCTACTAAGACAGTAATAACCTTCACCTTCTAAATGCTGAGCACAATAAAATGAGTCTGAGTGTATGACTAAGGTGGGTCACACAAGATTGTTATAAAATTAAGCTATATTTTCTGTCATATCACAAATAAACAATTTTAATAGATTATTGGATCTAAGAAATCAATGCCTCTATCTCTGAGTTAAACATTTAAAATATTTATAGGCATCTATATTTATGCTTCATGGACTCCTGGTGCTGTGGTGGGTTACATGCTAGGCTATAACCCATCATCTTTCAGGAAGAAAGATAAGCTGATATGCACCTATAAAGATTTGTGGCCTCAGAAGCCCTAGGAAGCATTATTCCACAAATCTAGGGGATCACTTTGAGTAGTAATTGATCCAATTGCAGGTTTTCAGTTGTTAATTTTTGTTGTTTTCTTTAGAGCTATGCTGCTTCAGACAATCTCTAACTTTTTTTAAGAAGGAAGGGGAAACTAAATGGGGTTAGTTAACTACTGAAACCCTTTATATTTGCCAACAGCAAATATTTGAAGGTTTGTTTAATGTGAACGTGCTTAATAAAAACAAAAACAGTGGCAATGTGTAAATGACCAAAATTAAAATGAATAGCTCAAGTAGGCTTCTCATCCTCAGTTTCACTTGTATCATGCTATTTTAATGAGGAGTAAGGAGCTAAAATTGAACCATGATAAATCTAGGCAGAATCACAGGAACAATTATGTACTAGAAATGCTACAGGGAGCCTCTTGATCTGAGTTCCTTAAATCCAAACTGGATAGAGCACAGCAGAGTACATGCCACTGAAACCACCTTATCCTAAAAGAAGGCGGTTTAGGGAACCTAATACTAGCGAGATTTTTTGTTTGTTTCTACTAATTTATTTTTCTTTTATTATTGTCATTAAAAACATACATAGCAGAACATATACCCATTAATTATTGAATTCATTGACATTACATTTTTTAAGACATGCCACCGTGTTGACCCTCCTTTTTAGAACTGTTCTAACGTAAACTCATAGCCCACTAACCTTTTGAGTTGTTATTGGCATTTTGACATCATGTAGATGATTCTTCTAAAAACACAGTCCTTAGCAAAGGAATTCTTCAGTAATAGTTGGTAAACTATGGTTTAAAGAATACTTCAGGGAATATTATTGGTTCTGAGTTTAAGTAGTATCTCAGGGCAATCGTTTTTTGCATTCATCAGGCTTCAAAGGCTCTCAGATTCCATAAGAATTTGAAATTCTGTTCCTCATTTTTGTCCTTTTGATGAAGATTCTTCTATAGAATCTTTGTTCCAAATATTTCAGCAATGGTAGCCAGCTACCATTTAGTCGTTTGGTCTCATTGCAAAAGATGCATTCATTCATGTACACAACTACACATTCTATATCTTCCCTCTTCCTGTGTTACTCTAGGTGAATGGAGACCAATTGCTTTACCTTAGATGGCTCCTTGAAAACTTTTTAGAACCAGTCAGTTTGCAACAAAGTATGAGGTAGAAGAAAAACACAAAACCTGGCATTAGGTCAATAATTTTGGACTGTCCATAAAATAATTATCTTTAACGTCCAAACAAAATAAAACAAAATTCCAATGAGATGTTTGCTTGTACATAAGCAGCCTCAGCTTATGCTCTTGTGTGCTGTTGTTACAAAGGTATATGCCATTCAAAAGTTGCCAATTCAATTTTTATAGGTTCATAATTTATTTACATCAATTACATTATTTAAATGAATATACCTTTGATCACCAAATTAACTTTCTTTAAGAAATCTATAATTTTTGAATACGGCAATAAGAAGCTACTGCTTAATGTATGACAATGTATTTTCATTGCTACCTCAGCAAAGTGGTCGCGACCCACAGGTTGAGAACCACTGAACTAGAAGATAGTTATGTTTCTTCAGTGCTCTCCTACACCCTGGATATCTCGTCCCTCTCATATGGCCCTTCTGTGAGGGACTGTCCAATTATCTACAGGTTGGCTTTGGGTCTCCACTTTGCCTATGTTCCTTCATGTCCATTTGATTGCTTAGTTTTGAACATCTGATACCTATTCCCATTGACACCTCATGATAACATAGGCTGACGTGCTTGTTCCATGTGGACGTTGTTGCTTCCCTGCTAGATGAGAGCTTGTTTAACTTCAAACCTTTAAGACCCAGACACTATGTCTTTTAATAGTCAGGCACCATCAGTTTTCTTCACATTTTCTTATGCACCCATATTGTCTTCAGCAATCATGTTAGAAAGATGGGTATCGTACATTGCCACATTGATAGTACAAACTGTTCTTGTACTGAGGTAGGATTTAAGTAGAGGCCCAAAGTTCGTCTGCTTCCTAATTGTATCTACTTATATGTACACAGATAGATAAATACACCTATCTTTAGATATTTATATCTTTACATATATACATATCTATATGTATACCTATATACAATTATTACTTCCTTATTGCTTCCTCTATTTCTTTTTTTCTTTCCTCCTGTCCTACTATCATGTTCAGCCACCATTTGCCTCTCAGTAATTCCTATCAGGTACATCTCAATTGCTCTGACATCATCAGGGTCACTATGCCCTTCTCACCATCAGATTTAGATCCCTTGCAGTTCCCCTGTCCCTGATGTATTTGCTCACCACTCTTCTCCCTCCATTCCATCCTCTCCCGATAGTCCCATAACTGCCTCCTTGAGATTGCTTGTCCCGTCTATTTTATATGGATAGACATCAAAAAGAAAGAGAAAAACAAACAAACAAAATTATCAATAGTTCCAGATCTATCTCCTAATCTTTGTGAATATCCCCCAACAAGTTCAGATGAGATGTCAAGTGCAAGCCCCCTGGAGTCAGGAGCCTACTTTTGGAAGTCCTCTAGGACTTCATGTTTTGTTTTGTTTCCCCCATTGGTGATCTATTGTACTACCATCTTGCTTTCACCCCATGTGGGGAAGTCAGAGTGGCCACATTCCTTGCACTGTGTCTTCAGTGTTGATCTTTATAGGACTGTGATGGAGGGAGGAGACCTCATGTCTCAGGCTGGGGCCAGCTCTTCAGTCCTTTCTGTGAACGAGTTGCTCCAAGTGATAACATTGCCCTCAAGGTTAGGTGCACCAGAATGATCTCGCTCTCTCTGTCTCTCTCTCTCTCTCTCAAAGACAGGTAAGACAGATTGGCCGCTCTCCCCAAACTGTACTGTTCTCTGTATCACTGTTATTTAGAGAGGGGATGTCATTACTCTTCTAATGGGATGCTTCTTGCAGGTACGCCACTCTCAAGGATTGGTGCACTGGAATGAGGTCTGCTCTTTTGCTCGCTTTCCTCTGGAGACATAAATAATACCCTCCCCCATGGGTGGGTTAATGCCCTGAACCCCTAATGCCACATGCTTTCTTTACTGCTCTATCTGTGGGCCTTAAAGGCATAAGGGATAAGTAAAAGATGACTTCTAGCCCTGGTGCCCTCTGTACCCTTTTAAAATTTTAAATATCTTCTATTTATTTTTGATGCCATATGCATCCTTGGGTTTGGTCTAATCCATGACAGAGTGCCTGATAGTCCAGAATCTATGCGATATAATCTTTTCCCTCTATACCCATGTACTGTTTGAACTTACCTCAGTGGACTCAAGTTGTACTTGTCCTTTTGCTCTTGGTTAACTTCACTCAGCATAATTTCTTCCAAATATTTCTATAAGGAAATATGTTTCATTTTCTTGTCGTTGCTTTTTAGGAATGCTTAATATTCTATTGTGTGTATATACCAGACTTTTTAATCCATTCGTCTCCTGATAGAAATTTAGGTTGTTATCAATTCTTTGCAATTGTGAACTGTGCCACTATGAACATTGGAGCACATGTCTGGTGGTCTCTTTCTTACCTCTTCTGGGTATATGCCAGTAGGGGGATTGCTGCATCTTAAGGTAACTTGATTTCCGTTTGTTTAGCTGTTGTTGCCAAATCACTTTCCACAGTGGCTCTATGTATGTACAAGACCACCAGCCGGGAATGAGAGTCCCTGTCTTACCATACCACCTCCAACATTTGTTGCCTACTTTGTATGTGCATCATTCCCTATTTCTGGTAGTCTATGTATACTCTGCACCAAGGATCTTAGATTTATCCCAATATTCTTATTGGTGTTCCCAATAGTTTAGAGTTTTAGTTTGAGGATGGGGTTCAACCTTGAATTTGTTCTTGTGTATGGAGTGATGCAAGGTTCTTCATTTTTCTGCAGGTATATATTCAGTTCTTCCAGTACCATTTGTTAAAGAGGGAATCCACTTCCCATTTGATGTATTTTGGGCCCTTATTGAAGTTCATTTGCTCTATGCTGCAGATTTTATTTCTGGATTGTGGAAATTACATAATATCCTGTCAACTTGCAAAGGGATGGGGTCTAGCCTGTCAATCGGGTCATAGCCAATAAAGCCTCTGTGTGGGCATGGACTTCTGAGGATTCTGGGAAAACCTGTCTTCCTCTCAGGAGGGGGGGACACACTCTCCCTGAGAGACATTCCTGTTGACAAGCCAGAGTCCAGGAGCTGGAGGAGCCATGTGGAGACCCATGCCAGCGCTGAGATGTTTCCACCACCACGGT
This sequence comes from Echinops telfairi, assembly GCF_000313985.2. NCBI lineage: Eukaryota > Metazoa > Chordata > Mammalia > Afrosoricida > Tenrecidae > Echinops > Echinops telfairi. The sequence continues at coordinate 4,029,286 of NW_022111377.1, forward strand.
AACCACAAGATTTCCACCCACCGGCCTGTAATATTCCTGCATTCAGCATCATTGCATGTGTTGTGTGAGTCTGAAGAGGAATTTTCCTACCAGTTCTATCTTCTGAGTGTCTTCACTAGGGATGGATGTTGAATGCTGTCAAACACTTTTTCTGCCTCTATTGATATTATCATGGGGTTCTTGTCCTTTTTCTTGTCAGTGTGATGGGTAAGGTTAATGGATTTTCAGATGTTGAACTATCCTTGCATCCCTGGAATAAATCCCAATGGGTCATGGTGAATTTTTTATTTTATATACTTTTGTATTCCATTGGCCAAATTTTGTTCAGGACTTCTGCATCAATGTTCATTAGCGATATCGGTCTATAATGTTCTAGTCTTCTGGGATCCTTGCCCGCTTTTGGTATCGGTGCTATGCTAGGTTCATGTAATGAGCTTGGGAGTTTGCTGTCCCTTTCTATACTCTGGAAGAGCTTGGGTAGAATTCGTGTCAGCTCTTCCATGAATGCTTGGTAGAAATCTCCTATGAAGTCCTCTGGGCTGGGAGTTTTTGTAGTTGGTAGTTCCTTGATTTGCAAACTATATTTTGTCTGAAAGCTTAAGGTGTGTCTCTTGCAGACAACAGATTGAGGGATTATGTTTTCTAATCCAGTGTACTAGATTTTGTCTTTTAATGGGTCAGTTCAGACAATTTCCATTCAGAGATATTACATCCACCTGTGGATTCTTAGTTGTTGTCTCGTACCTATTGTGTTAGGTGTTTTTGTAGCCCCGTCCTTGTCAGTGTATTGTGCACCTCTGTGGGGGATTCACCTTTGGGCCAATGTTATCTTTGGGTCTGTTTTTGGTGTGCTTACTTATAGATGGAGTTGCACTATGTGTTGGTGGTCTCCTATTTGTGCTTGGTAAATGTTGGTCTTCCGTCCAAAGTGAGTCGGGAAGAATTTTTTGTAGTCTTGTGATTCTTTTATCATATTCTCTGAGTTTTTTTTCTGGTCTAGGAAAACATTTACCTTTCCATTTATTGTGATTGATAGTTTGGTGGGATAGAGGATTCTTGGGCTGGCATATTCTCTTTCAACTTTTGGAAGATGCTACTCCACTCTCTCCTCTTCTTCACGGTGTCTGCTGATAAATATGACCATATTCTTATCTGAGTACCCACATATGTGACTGCCTTTTTTTTCCTCTATGATTTTCTCCATTTCCTCAAAGTTGGATATTTTTTTTAATCGTTTTATTGGGGACTCATACAACTCTTATCACAATCCCTGCATATACCAATTGTGTAAAGCACATTTGTACATTCGTTATCCTCATCATTCTCAAAACATTTGCTCTCCACCTAAGCCCCTGGCATCAGCTCCTCATTTTTCCCCTCCCTCCTCACTTCCCCCTTCCTCATGGCCTTTGATAATTTATAAATTATTATTTTGTCATATCTTGCCCTGCCCGACGTCTCCCTTCACCCACTTTTCTGTTGTCCATCTCCCAGGGAGGAGATTATATGTAGATCCTTGTAATCGGTTCCCCCTTTCCCACCTACCCTCCCTCCACCCTCCCAGTATTGCCACTCACACCAATGGTCCTGAAGGGATCATTTGCCCTGGATTCCCTGTGTTTCCAATTCCTATCTGTACCAGTGTACATCCTCTGGTCTAGCCACATTTGTAACGTAGAATTGGCATCATGATAGTGGGGGTGGAGGAAGCTGTATGTTTTATCGTTGCTACATTACACCCTGACTGGCTCGTCTCCTCCCTGAGACCCTTCTGTAAGGGGATGTCCAGTGGCCTACAAATGGGCTTTGAAGTTGGATAATTTGACTACTATATGTCCAGGTGAATTCTTCCTGGAGATCAGTCTTATTGGTGTCCTCTCTGCTTCCTAGACGATTGTCTGGTTTGCATTCATTAATGTGGGGAAATTTTCCTCCAGGAATTCCCTTTCTATTTTGGCTGTAGATTTCTTTGTTGTGTCTTGTTCTTGTATCCTGATTATTCGAATGTTGATCCTCTTAATAGCATCACTCATTTTTCTCAGATTTTCTTCAACTTCTTTGATTATCTTGTTTGATTTCCTTTTCCATATGTTGAATCTCCTTTACTATCTTTGAGATCTCTGATCTGCCTCTTATAGGCTTGGTGGTGAGGTCTCTTACCTTGTTCTTTGATTCTGTTGCCTTGTCCCTTAACTCTTGTATTTCCCTTCAGTATGTGGACTCTATCTTTTCTATTGCTTCATCCTTTTCTTGTATTGATTCCTTTATATCATGTAAGACCCCAAGAAGCATCCTGAAGATTTCTTTCTGTGGCGATTCAGCATCTGCTTCTTCTATGAGTTATGTTCAGGTCTTCCTCTGGCATTGCCTGTTATTTTTCTTGCTTTCTTGTAGAGATTGCTGCTGCAGGTTGGTGTCTGCGTGTCCTTTTGGTGGATCTCGGTACCATTTTCCTGGGAATCAGGTGCCCTAATTTATCTCTCTCAAAGGCTAGTAAGAATGAGTCAGAGGGCTACCAGTTGTCAGCTGCACTGTAGGATCAGGCTGCTTTTTTGTCTCACCAGGGGTTTAATTTCTCCCTACACAACCGGGATTATCTATTTGGAGTGCAGTGTGGATGGCCTCAGGCAGCACAGGCGAGGCAGTTGCAGGCAGTGAAGGGGCCTCTATGTAGTTTGATTGCATGGAAAACCACTGCAGTGGTGTCCATGATATCAGTGTCTGTGGTGGCAAGGAGCACCCTAGATTAAGGTTGTTGCAGGGTGCCCAAACCCGCCATGGCAGTGTTGGGGTTAAAACTAAGCCCAGAGCTGGCTGCAGCAATGGTGGGAAGAAAGAAGAAGCAAAAGGAAAAGAAGAGCAAACAAAACCCCCAAAACCCCTGATCCAGTGGCAACTGTCTCAAGGTTAGTTAATGCAAAGCCCCAAGCCAGCCATGACTGTGGTGAGAAAAATGCTCCTCACTGACTGTGGCAGTGGCAGGTTAAAACAAAGTCAGTAGCTATCTGTGACTGCGGTGGGGCTAAAGCAAAATTTTGATCCAGCTGCTGCAGTGGTAAGCCAAAAGCCTACTGCTCTTTAAACCTAGTGAACCTGTGTATACTTATCTTTATGATGCTGCTCCTGTGACCTGGAAGAGTAGAGGATCCCTCTCAGTGACTCTCATGCATTGATTTCTGCAGAGTTCCTCTGGTGTGTGTTACTTGGTCACCATCTTCTGATTGTCCTCAAGAATGTTTATTCTTGTAGAGTTTAATGTAACACACATAACCAATGAAGAAAGAAAATGATGAATGAATGAATGAATGAATGAATCCAAGCTGGCATTTGAACACAAATCTCTCAAATTTGAAGCTATTCTTCCAAATTCTTGCAGTACTTGATGATTATAAATGAATCTAATTCTGTTGCATTTCCCAGTATTGTAGAATGTACACTAAGAAGACATACCACAGATTTCAAGCTAGCCAGTATATATTATGTTCCGTAAATTTTAGAATCATATTTAATTGCCCCAAACTTGCCTGTAATGACAACTTTTATTATATGATGTGTAAGGCTAATGTCCTGTTAATGGGATATACGATGAGGATATAAAGAAATAGAGTGATACATGCACAGATCAATAAGTTAAGAACTCTGTCATATTCTCTATAATTAAAACATTTTATTGCTTATGAATAGCAGCTAGTAGAAAGAAATGACAATCTATAAAAAATGAGTTTAAATAAATGATGCCAATCATTTTGAAAATATAGTTTATCTCTTTTGCCAGAAATAAGAAAATTACAGGAATCTAAGTTCATTAGCATAAAACAAAAATTTTCCCTCCTCTGTAAATAAGTAGGAATCAAAAATATAAAAATAACTAAATATCCATTTTTAGACATTCATTGTAGGATGTACAGGATTGTTACTACTTCAAGAAAAAAAAGAAAGGGGAAAAAATCAGCTCTACCCTACTAAGTCCTGGAGAGAATTTTCTAACTGTGGCATGGAAAGAACCCAAATGGAACCCAACAAGTCGGTTAATTGATGGAATGGAAATCAGGTGTCATGGATGTTAAATAAGGTGAAAATATATAAGGCAGGCATTTGAAAGAGGCATGTTCTGTAGAGGCAGTATAACAAATATATTCCTGGGATACTCTTAAGTGATTGACTAAATGCCAATCTTCAAGTTTACTATTCTGAATTGACAGATTTCCCCCCTCGCACCCCAACATGTCAAACATGTTCCTTAATTATGTCAGGTTACACAGTTTCTGATGAGAAGTCTGCTGTAGAAATGTTTCCAGTTCTTTAATGTTCCCTTTTGGTCTGACTGCCAGTTTCTTTCTTGATTTTTATTTTATTTCATGTTTTGTTCTGACTTCTTTCAATATGCATTGTTTAATATTCAGATATTTAAATATGAGGTATCAAGGTATTTTGTTATTTTTCTGTCTATATCTGATAAATTGAAAATATTGAATTTGACAAGGATTTTATTTTACTTGGATCCACAATCAATGCCTATGGAAACAGCAGCTAAGAAATCCACTAAATTTTTTGCATTGAGCAATTATGCTGCAAAAGACTTCTTCAAAGAGTTAATTAAAGAGTAAAGCTGTCTCTTTGAGGACAAAGGTATGCCTGACCGAAGCCATAGTATTTTCAATGACTACTAAGCCATATGAAGATTGGAGAAGAGATGAGGAAAACTGAAGAGAAATGGATGCTTTTGAATTACTGTGCTGGCAAAGCACATTAAATGTAAAAGAGGAGGCACAGACACAGATTTGCTTCTTCTCCTTGCTTCCTCTTATACGGCTGGATTGTATTTAATTCTATCCTACTATGAACTTAGCAGCACCTAACAATGACAACAACATATCCTTGCTAATGTTAACTAAGCTTTATAGACATGCTGTTTCAAAATTTTAAAAGTTAATTTTTGGGAATCATTGAACATTATTGAATCAAATATTTCTTGAGTGCCAATGTTTCCTCTCCCTCTAGAATTCCAAACAAACACAAATGAGATAATCTGATATTCTTCAAACTCTTGATTTTACTATATTATTTTTCATTAATTGACTAGCTGACTAAAATAGTTATCTAATTTTATTTTCTGGTTATATTTTATTACCGATTATTTTCTTAGTGGTGTTAATTATTCTAGGATCCTGTCAAAGTCATTTTTCATATTAATGATACTTTTTATGTTAGTGTTTTCATTTGATCAGTTCACAAATGTTCCAGGTCTCTTTTAAAATTGTGCATCTGTGTACCAGAAATGTTGTTCTCCTAAACAAGAAACTTTAATATTTAAGTCATACATATTTTAAAATCCCTCTCTGATGGTTTCACCATCTGAATCACCTCTTAGCCTTATTGATTGTTTCATCTCTTGAATATATATATATATATATATACATATACTTTATTGTGGGTCTCTAATAAGTTAATGAAAATTAGACATTGTAAATCACAATAGAGACTGAGGTGAATAGTACAGTTCTAGTATAATCACTCTTTTATTTTTGATGAGCCATAATTAGTTGAGTGGTTTTATCAATTTAAGCCAGGTGCTACAGTTATCCCAAATACACTATAAACAATTAAATACCATTAACTTGTGACTAGAATGAGATTAAATTAAAGAAATTGACAATTTTACCAACTTCTGAATTCTAAAACTGATAAAATATTCAATAAAAATGCACTGATTATTAAGTTGATTGAAATGCAAAAGTGGGCAACAAGAAGGGTACATAGTTGGAAATTATGGCCTTGGTAATAAAAATGATGCCAGAGATAGCTTAAAAGTATTTGGGAAGAGCAGCAATTTATTCATTGGATGTGTCATTTTTCAATAACATATACGTCAATGATAAACAAGGGCCTCACTGAATGTAATGCACAGGAATAAAATTCAACTACATTCATAGAAATAGACAATGCAGATATTAAAAAAAAACATCAGTTAGAATACATCTGACTGCAGAATAGACCGACAATTTCTCACATGAAAATTCAAATTGACAAACTAAAAAACTCACTGCCATCAGGTAGATTCCAACTCATGGTGATCCTATACTACTGAGCAGAACTGCCATTGTGGGTTTCTGAGGCTGTAGCTACTATGGGAATAGAAAGCCTCACTTTTCTCCCTCGGAATGGCTGGTGGAGTCAAGCCATCGACTTTGCAGCTAGCAACCCTTAAATAAACCCCCAAATACCAAAGTACAAATGTCAATGTATCCCATCTGAATTTGGAGATCATCTCGAGAATAAATTTGAAACATATACCATTAATGATGGAAGACAAACAAGTTGTGAGATGACATCAAACCAAACCTAAATTCCCTGCCCCCGAGTTCATTCTGACTCCAAAAACCTATAAAGCGTTTCTGAGGCTGCAAACTTTTATGGGAACAAATAGCCTCATCTCTCTGTCATCACACAGCTGGTGGGTTTGAACAACTGACCATGCAGTCAATGACAGCACACCTGACAGCCTCCCCAGGGCTTATTTCCAGAGGACATCATAAAGGAAGAAAACAAGAGGTCATTAAAAGGATAATATAGAAAGAAGATACCAAAATGTTGAGCATAGCAAAGCTATTGCCAATGGAAAAAAGCATGATGACAGTTAAGAGCAGAACTGAACATTTAAAGGAACAACTCGTGAGAACGTAATAAATACTTGGGAAGAACACTAGAAGAGCGAAAGCAGAAAAAACATAGCTCACTGTTTTTCACTTGCAATAAAGGAAGGAAAAAATCAAGCCCAGAGTGGTAATACTGAGGAGTTAATGAAACAAAACAAAACAAACAAACAAAGTTCAATGACACAAGAAGCATCAAAACATGAGGAAGAAGCATACAGAGCAACTGGAAAACAAATCATTGGTCATGTCAGGAGGTAACATGATCACAAATCAATGGTACTGAAAGAAAACTTCAAGCTGCACTGAAATATTAACAAACAAAACCAAATAAACAAAACCAAACTCCAGGAATTAACAGTGCACCACAGGGATGTTTCCACAAGCTAATTCAACACTGAAAATGGGAAATTGTTTGACACAGTGGTTGGAACAGTAGGATCACTGTGAGCGAATTTGACAGCACCCAACACAAACAACATTCCTAACAATCTAGCCTGTCTCTTTATTTCATTTTAGGGTTATCAACTCAAATCTTTGTTTGAAAACCCTGCTCATTACACATTTTAAGTTCCTTGACACGCGCCCCCCCCCACCCCGTGACTTACTCCTGCTTTTGCTGTTTATTTGTTTGCGATGCTTGTCTCCCTAATCTGTCTCATTGTACAGGCTTCAATTCAATAGCCCTTTTTCTTTCAGATCAATTTTCCTGGACTAAAATAGCACATCAACAACTTTTGGATCACATATTTTCATTAATTTCTACCTTAATTTCTTTGTAGCAGTTTATAAAGTTATTTATTATTTACTTGTTTACATTTTCATGTTCCTCCTATTTGGTTATTAATGCCTTTTCTGGTACTCAGCATGTAATAACTTCTGATGAGAAAAAATAACAGAGCAGATTTTCTTCTCTTTCATAAATATGTCCATATAAAATCCACACTTTTTTGAAATAAATTATTTTCAGTTCCTTCAGAAAATGTGATAAAGGCACTTAAATATAAAGTCAATGATATCTGTTTGAACAATGCTATAAAAAGTCACAAATTATGGAGAAGAGAAAGATGCATTAACAAGGCCCTTTACCATTGCTTTAAGGAACACCAAAATGATATAAGAACATTGAAGATAAGAATAAGAAAAATGGTTGTCTTATCTTTATTGAGAGCTCCGATGTTCTGACTAGAAATAAAGCATATGTTATTTACCTGATAGATAGTACATTCACCTCACAAGAGGTGAGTTTGCTATGAGAATTCAGATATATTCTCAGTCACTAGTGCAAGAAAATGACAAGCTAACAAATTTACTTTGCTCTAACATCTTAGAAAATTAAGGGTCTTTTATTCTCAAACTATTCTAGACTGCTCTCCTAACTCATATGGGGTGCTTATTGATCAATCTTTCTTTATTATAAAAATCTTTTCAAATTGCGAGATTGAGATTAAGATTGTTTCAGGCACATTTGACCATAGATAAGATTAGTGGCACAAGCATTAAATGCTTCACTGGGAAAACAAAAACAAACAAACAGCCAGAGGTTGGACACACAGACGAGGAATAGACCTGGGAATCTGTTTGTATAATAGATCCTCCCAACAATGCATGCTGGACCTGATAGGTTTCCTAAATTGTTGGCATCGTTGGTTTGTATTGTTTGGTTTGGTTTGCTTGTCCATTAGGATGTATCTCAGAGGTGCCACGTCATTGGAGGGCACCCTCTTGAAGTTGTGCTATATAATTTTCCAGTTTTTGATATATGAAACACAGGATTGATAAACCTATAGAGGCAGTAAGAAGAATAAGGGTTTGGGGGGTCCAGGGGGTGCAGTGCTGGATGATGGGTGAAGGGGAGCCGATGTCAAGGAGTCCACATAGAAAAAGAATGTTTGGGAACTGTGGTAGAAATTGTACATTTCTGCTTGACATGGTTGAGCTATGGAATTATATATATTTATGTACATATTATACATTTATTATATATAAATGTAATAAATATGGATTAAATATATATATATTTAAAAAGACAAAAAATCACAGCCTAGGAAATCTAATAGGGCAGTTCTAACTCATAGCAATGCTCTATAAGTGAGTGGAACACAATAATAATGAGATTGGACTAATCATAGGTATCCTTTTAAATGTATCTTATATATCTGCTATTTTTATCTAATGCATATCTTCTTTTCAATTGAGAAACATTTTGAAACATTAACTATATATCTTCTGATCGACATCTCCCTGCCTATGATTAATGGACATTTTAAGCTGATAAAATGGAAATACTATTATTCAACTCAAGTAATTGCATATTATGATGAGTTCACTCAGCACAAAATACAGTAGTCCTCATAATTTGCATGTGTCAAATATCTGTATTATAAACATGATTTAAGTGAGAATCCATATTATTCCCTCTAAATAATGTTAACAAAAAGAGGTTAAATTTGGTTTATAAACAGCATATTCTTATGGTAACACTTTATATATCGAGTGATGTAAGGAGTGAATATGAGTGATTGCAAACACATTAGAATTGAGCCTCAATTGATTTTACTGACCTTTTCGACTCAGAGCTCAGTTCATCACAACCGTTGTCCTGTTTCCTGTAGGAGATAATGGAGAACTATAGTGTATGTAGGCTTCTATGGGAAAGACGATGAGAAGGAGTAGTTCCGGCAAGCTTGGATAAGAGAGGGACCTAGGAAGAGTTCTAGAGATGAGCCAGAAGAAATCGTGGGTGACATCAGAAAGGGACTAACAAAGAGAGAAATAGTTGAGGTGGCTATTTGTAGGGGTCTTTTATATATTTTATTTTTTCTTATAGACTGAATAATAATAAGCTTTAAGTTCAGTTACATTAGGCACCAATTAAATAGCATAAGCCTAAATTTTATGGGGAAAAAATTCTATTCCAACCTATGACATGTTGCATTTCTGACCTTGAGCAAGTTACTTACTCTCTCCGGATTTCCATTCATTCATCCTTCAAAGGAGGATAATAGGCTTGTGTTCACAGTGCCTTATAGAAGTAGTTATTAATTGAAAATTATAGTTTTATTTTTGTAATGATAAATTACACTTTAGTTTGTGATGTCATAAATATAATAACAGTTTGGATGCAAAGAGGTCTGCATCATATAATTATTTTTCCTTTCCTAGATGCTCAATGAAATGCAAAATAAGACAAAAGAATAAAGAAATAGAGTAACCTACATATAACCTTGGTTACATATAGAGACTGTGGTAAGTTTGGAATCTATATCTATAAAAAATAGATATAGATCAAGAAAGTCATGTCTTGTTTCTTTCTTTTAAATAGTGTTTTAGTTTTCACCGAGCCATGGTTTTATTGGAGACATTTTTTAAAATTAATATTTTTATTGACATGTAATTCATATATCAGAGAATTCAGAAGGGTATATCATATTATGAAGAGTCGTGCAATCATCACCACAGTAAATTTTAGAAAACTTTCTCCTTTCTTGTACTCATTGTAATTATCTCCACATTTCCCCCTAAACTCACTTGTAATACCACCAAGAAACCATCGCTACATATTTACCTATCCTGGATTTAGTATACAGAGTGAGATTACGCTCATATAATTTTTAACAACCAACAACCAGTAGACTTGCAACTCTTTTTGATCTATCTAAATTACAAAACAGATACTTGTTTTTCATCCAAATTACTGATAGGGAAAGACATGCACTTATACATCCCTGACTTTATTTTAATAACCTTTAGCATAGTAATCAGAGTCTGGGGAGGTGCAAATAGTTAATGAGCTCCGTTTCCAAGCAAAAACTTATAGATTCCAGTCTACCAGAAGTGTCTCAGAAGAAAGAATCTGGCCACCTTTTTCTAAAAAACAAGTCATTTAGACCCTATGAAATACATTTCTGCACTGACACACATGGGTCATCATGCCTCAGAAGGGACACTACAGTAACCCGTGGTGGTCCATGTTGTTGGTGGGTGTCTTTGATTCGGTTGTGACTCTCAGCAACCCGATGTCCAGGAGCATGAAGCAGCGCCAGGTGCTGCACCGCCCTCACACTGTTTTTATGTTGAGCCCATGGTTACAGCCATTGTGTCAACCCATATACTCGAGACTTTTTCTCTTTTTCTGGGTTCTTCTACTTTACCAAGCATGATGTCTTTCTTCAGGGACTGGCCTTGCTGATAGCACATCCAAAACCTAAGATGAAGTCTCACCATCCTTGCCTATCAGGGACATTCTTGCTGTGCTTCTACGACAGATGTGTATCTTCTTCTCACACCTATGGTACTTTCAGTATTCTTCACCAGCACTGTAATTCAAATTCATCAATTCTTCTTTGGTCTTATTCATTCAATGTCCCATTTCACATGCATATGATGCAATTGAAAATACTGTGTCGTGGCCCAGGGGCACAACAATCATTTTAAAGTCAAAGAAAAGTGTGACTAATTCTCATTAGAGACGACAGAGTGATTCTCCTGGGTGCTCTTCCTCCCAATTTCAGAAAGCCTTTTTCACAGTGACATCGTCCTTCTTGTACCTGTTCTCTGAGCATCAGAAGACTCTACAGTTGTAGAGTTTATCAAATATTGAAATTATTTCAGGATGATAGTGAAGTAGAAAATTTCCACAGAGAACATTTAGGATATTTTTTTTCTTTAAAATTCCATTTGAAAGCAGTGAAAAATTGCTGAATTAGCCAGGATAGAGATAATCAGGCAGAGAGGAATGTACCAGGGCTTTCTGTCAGCTGCTTTTATTTCAAATAGTTCTGAACTGGGGAGAAACGAGAAGCAAGGAGGCCTGGTGGTTGAGTGGTTTGCATTGGATGGTGATCTGCACGGTCTACAGCTTGAAACCTCAGCTGCTCTGCTGGAGAAAGGGGGGGCTTCCGACTCCAATAAACAGTTGCAGTCTCAGAAGCTCAGAGGGCCTGACCTAACCTGTCCTTGAGGGTGGCTGTCAGCAGACATTGACTTGATGGCAGGGAGTTTTGTTTTGTTTGAGAAGAGAGGACTTCACACGGAAGAGAAAATAAACCAACAGTCTAAGAAATAAAGTTCTGTAGAGAGCAAAATTAGAGTCCATACCAGCGTACGCAGACTGAATCTGATATCCCAAAATTCCAGAGAGAAGGAATGCTGCCCTTTCCCTGGTTGGCACTTTCCAATTCTGAATCTGAACTGGGGGGCAGGGGAGAGGGAGCACATGGAAAATTTGATGGTTTTAAAGAATTTAAGGTTTTTTTAAAAAAAATAAAAGGAAGTCAGCACTCATAAAAAAAAAGGGATCCCTTGATTCCTTTGGAGAGTTATATCCTGTGAATGGGATAAGATAGAGAGACAGTTTCAACTAGCAAAATTCCCAGGATTAAGATAAATCTGTCCAGGAACAAGCTATCTATCATTGACTTCTTTTGAGTCAATTCTGATGCCCACCAAGCTCAGAGCACAGAGTCGGAGCTCCACAAGGTGGCCAAGAATGTGCACAGTTACAGGATCAAACACCTGCATCGTTCTCCTGGAAAGCAGCAGGGGAGTTCTAACCACAGACCTGCAGGTTACCAGCACCCATGTTTCCCTCTGAGCCACTGGTGCTTCTCATACTGTCTTAGAAGATGGATGAACTTTCCTAGAGGAAGATAACTCTTTCCCATCAACTCTAAAAGTGTTCGTCTTGAATATCAAGAACTCAAAACCTAAAATAACATATGCGTACACCTATGTAATCTACAATAGAAACTCAAAGTAGAATACAATGAGGAGATTGATATGTGGAAAAGGCCGAGAGATGATCTTATCAGTTTAGTTTTCAAATAGCTCTGATGATTATATCCAAGAAAATTATGGATAAAGTAGAGAATTTTACAGGAAAATAAATCTACATTAAAAAAGAAGAAAATGAAAGGTTTTATTTCACCTTTTATAATAGTAACTGGTGAAAGAAGTCTCACAATGGTTTATTTAAATATCATGATGAGCAAATGACAACATGTGGAGAATGATACAGAAAACAATGAATGAATAGGACATCTGCCAATACTGTCAACAATAAAGTGAGTCTCAGTAAATTGCAAACAAATTGTAACAATTTTGTGTTTGTACTCTGACAAAAATTAAATAAACCTAAAAAATTATTAACAAGAGTTAGAAATGTGCTCAATTATTGAAATAAATATAAAAATGATTAAATATAAGCAGGAGAGAGAAAGGCTGAGAGAGAGAATATTGTAAAAATAACTAAAGGAGGCTCATTATCTTCAAATGATCACAAATCACGAACTTATTTAGATGACTTCTCAACAGGGAGGCATCAAGAAAGAAAGAAACAAACTCCCAAATCTAATTCATCTGACAAGACACTAAACAACTAAACAGTTCAAGCAAGTTACGCATGAGGAAAACTAATTTCTAGAAATTGTATGAGACAGGAACTACAGAGTGAAGTCTTCCTTCAGTACTAGAAGTAGCATAGAGGAACTGTTGGAAGAAGTAGATAACAAAAATACTTGCTCATTCAGCTTTTGTTGGCCAATATGTACAAAAGCAAGCACACAACAGCACACATACACAAGCCTGGCAATTGTTAAAAGTATAAATGTTATCGATTGCATCTGTTCCAGCAGCACTGGTGGCATAGTGGTGACCACTGGGCAGCTAATTGCTCGCTCAGCAGTTTGAGACACCAGCCACTTTAAGGGACGTTCTATTCCTGTGAAGAACTACAGTCTCAGTAACTTACAAGGACAGTTCTAGCCTATCCCATGAGATTGCTATGAGTTGGCTTTGACTCAATGGCAGTGAGTTTTTTGGTATTACATTTATTTATTGACTGTAGAATTTTCTGACCTTTATTGAGAAGAGAAAAAACTTGGATACAATAGTGGCTGTGAGAGCTCTCATTGAGAAAATCCGATATAATTCACACAAGTAGTAATAGAGGGGAAAAATAGTTAGAAACTTAAGGCAGGCATATTTTGGTTTCAGCAAAGTAGCAAAATATAAAACTAAGAGTTTCTCCTAACCAAAGTGGGTAGCTTTGAGAAGTGGTGGCCTTTCTGTTGTCATGATTGTTGAAGCAGCCATACCTCACATGGTGGAAGCCAGGGATCGGTGGCTTTTGAGTTGCAGTCTGCAGAAAAGGTGGGGGAAGAGGAGAACCTGCTGGTTGCTCTATCCCTTCGCAGGCCAAATAGCTCAGTTTTTAAATATTTGGCAGACTGAATTCATGAGTAGATTTTTTCTCAAGTACATGATCTACTACTAAAATAAACATTGAGGCATCACTGCTACGAATATTGTTAAGTGTGGTCAAAGGAGGGTTAAATTAACCTAGGTAACCCCTTCTGCTGAGATATTTCATCACTGGGCTCAACATTTTTCACCAGCGAGCATGCAATACAGACACCATAAGATAAACTAACTGAGCTAAGAGAACTCACATAGAATGTATACAACTTTCTGGGTAACTTCCTCTCTCAACTTCATTGAGTACTTGTCAAGTAGTGGCCATTTCTACCATTGGAAGCTTTGAACTTCACCCATATAGTAGATCCACATTGCTGAAGTTAGTTTTCTATTTTAGCTTTTGGAAACTGCATTCAGTCACTCACCAGCTTATTGATGCACAAGCCTGTCATCTGAAAGCAAAAAGTGTAGAACTTTCAGGCTATTTTTCAAAGTGCTGCTCATGCTAATGGAAGGATTTTGAAATGCCTCAAGGGAAATTATTATAAAGAAAAAGAAGGCACCAGATTAAGCTCCTCTGGAAGTTTTTTGTTGTTATTGTTTTTGCTTTTAAGAGGGTAAATTTAAAGCCTTTCCAAATTTTTAGTAAACAAAATTATTTAAAATTACATTGTCTTCAGCACATTAATGTTTTCATAGCTAAAGTACAGTACAATGAAGGGATTTAATACGCATATATCTTATAACCTTCTAGAATAGTATTGCAATCTTCGATATTGTAGAATAGATGATTGTATTTTTCCCTTAATGATTCACTGATTTATAAATCTGAAATCTTAACAAGGAAAAAAATATTCTAACCCTATGAAAACTTAATGATTTTTTTAAACTGACCGTAAGATAAGCTTGTTCCTCTGTGAAAATATCTGCTTTACATTAATTAATTTTATTTGGTGGTTTCTGAGGCAATGAATGGGATTCGTTGCTGTGTTAGGTACCCTAGTTCTGACTCCTGGTGACCCTCACACGACTGAACAAAGCATTGCTAGATCCTGCACCATGCTCATAATTGCTACGTTTGACCTCATTGCTGCAGCCTCCGTGTCAATCCATCTCATCAAGGGTCTTCCTCTTTTTTCAATGCCCTTCCACTATACTAAGCATGATGTCCTTTTACCAGGACTGGACCCTCCTGAAAACATGTTCAAAGAGCTTGAGATGAAGTGTTGCTTTTTTCTGATCTAAGGAGCATTCTGGCTGTACTTCTTCCACAATAGATGTGTTTGTTTTTATGGAAGTCCATAGCATGTTCAATATTTTGTATGCATTCATTTTGGGGTCTTCCTTACTCAATGCCTGTCACATGTATATATGAGGTGATGGCAAAAACTGAGGTTTAGGTCAAGTACACCTTAACCCTCAAAGTGATATCCTTATACTTCATCGATTTGAAGAGGTTTTGTGCAGCAGATTTGCCCAATTAGATTTCCTGACTGCTGCTTCCATGAGCATAGATGTGGATTCAAGCAAGATGAAACCTTGATAATTTCAGTTTTTCTCGCTTTACCATGATGTCACCTATTGGTGCCATGGGCAGTGTAAGCTTTTCTTTGAATTATCAATATGATGGTACATTCCTTTTTTAATTTTAAGGACTTGTTGCATAAAGATTATATATTCAACAAATTTAGAGTATAGCCTTGCCTCACTTATCAATATTAATATGTTCCAAAGACTAATCATAATCCAAAAATTGTGTTACACAAGATTGGAAATGATTACACAGATAATAAAGCAAAAGGTGGTTACATCCTTTAATAGCTGCCAAATTACATAATTTATAACTAGCAAATTACAGCAGTACGTAACTGCCAAACCACTGAGAATCACTGCCCAGCCAAGTAGACACATCACAGCTGGTATTACTCCTGCCTTGTACCTGTTACCATGAAGCTCGGCATTTGTTACTGACAGCTGTACTTGGTTAATGTGAAAAAGTGAGCAGATAATTTTTACTAATGTTATAATCCAAAATTTTGAATAAACAAATAATTGATAAGTGAGAGTAGGGGTGTTTTATGTACTTATAATTATTTTTAGGCTGGTAACAAATCCTAACCCTGGATTTAAATGAGAAATATTTGTTTGGCAGGTTCGGTATATTAGATGAAAAAAACTTAATATATTACAGGGAAGTTATAACTGCTCTAAGCTGTCTATTTGGCATCATAAATCCTACTTTTCCTTAACTTGGAACTCTATGGCTGTCTACTCTCAGAACAATCCAAACCAAACCCATTGGCATTGAGTTGATTCCAACGCTTGACCTTATGTAAGGTCACCGAGGTTGTAAATCTTTATGTAAACTGAGAGCCTCATCTTTATCCCACACATTCAAGCTGGTGGGACTGAATTCCCGACCTTGAGGTTAACAATCCCAAACTCATGAAGGCAAATAGCATGTGGCTTAATGAAACTATTTTGACGATTCTTGAGAACAATTTACATTACACACTGGTCAAGTTGTTTACTTAGTTGAAATCTTGTATTTTGCTTACTAGTTAATGGAAATGATGGAAAATAGAGGAGGGGCATGGTTTTATCCCATAACCTTAGCAAAGAGAAAGGTTCCCTTTCTTCCATTAAAATGTCATCCTTTGCGTGATTCAATAAGATATGAAAGTACATGAAAAGATACCAAACTTTTGGCCTTTATCATTCTCAGAGTGAAAATTCTTAAAAAAATATTTTATAGTGCTATGGATTAAAAAATAACCAGAGAAGAATGCAGACTAATATCTCACATCGTTGACTACCTGGGTCTTTTTGGCTCTTTCAATAGAATGCATCATTAGTAATTTTTAAAGGTTATTGCTCATATTAAATTCTAGAGCAATTTTCTCAGCTTGGTTTTGTTTCAACTCTTCTGTATTGTCAGATAAATGAATTGAGAACAGTGTGGCCAGATTGTTATTTATTGAAGGGGGAGGACTGGACCGGAGAGTGGGGGCCGGGCAAGGAGACATGGGGAGGGGAGAATTACATATGAAACAACAAATCACTTGGCACTAAGAAATGTGAAATTACAGGGCAAATTCACAACTGAGATGGACAAAGTGTGGGGATGATATCTGTAGGGTCATATCAATGTCAGAATAGCATACTTTTTGTTTGGGATCCATCCTGACAATAGGAAAACACAAACTTGAAACCCATACCTTTGTTTATAAGGATATTATAGTGGTGATCCTGAGCATTAGGTATTGGGTATTGGGTTGCTAACTGCAATGTATTTAGTGCTAGGTCACCATCCACCTCAGGAGAAAGATGAGCTGGTTCACTTCTGTAAAGATTTATATTCTCAAAGACCACAAAGAGCAGTTATACTTTGTTCCATATAGTTGCCATAAGTCCGAATCAAGCCACTGATAATGAAATAATTTTGGTTTGGTTGGCCAAGAGAAAGAATACCAACAATACTGGATTATCTATTTTCGATTCCTTGCATAACCTCTGCTCATCTAAAACATCAATTTACATTATTGTTTATGTAACCTTTCAAAACAAGGGATCTTAAGTCTAGGAAATAATTCACAAATTAGACTAGTTCTCTTGGTAGGAAAAATGTCCCGCAGTCCTTGAAAAATCAATCAAGATTTCGTAGTCACTGATTTAGAAAGAAGAAGGGATACGAATTACCCAAAGGATGGCTTACCCAGGAATCAGATACCATCTAGTTCCCCCTATAAGCCATTTCATGGTTTGTTAAGAACTCCCACAGAGTGTTACCTGAAAAAGGACGGGAAAATAAAATAACAGTTATTTCAAAGCACTTTTAGAAATCCTGTAAATTAAGATGACAGAAGTAGTTGGAACTAAAAAGGAAAATTTCAGATTGATATTTTAATTACCTTAGCGATTTCTATGTGCTGATGCCATCCATCTTAAATATCAGGCTATTTTATGACATTAAATCAAAACTCTTTGTATCATTCCACACTTGTGCTAGCCATCATAAATGAATTATGGCTGAAAATACAAGCACGTCTAAGAGAATAATATGTTTGTTTTAGTGTTTGTCTACCTTGTCTCTAAGGATTATCCTGGCTGTACATCTTCCAATTCAAATTTGTTTGTTCTTTGGCTATCCATGATATTTGCAGTATTCTTTTCAACACCATAGTTTAAATGCAACGATTTTTCTTCCATCGTCCTTATTCATTGTTCAGCTTTCACATGCATATGAGGCTATTAAGAATAACATGGTTTGGGTCAGGCACACCTTAGTCCTAAAAGTAACATCCTTGCATTCTAATAATCTAATGAGCTCTTGTGCAGTAGATTTACCCAAGAAACATGTCTATTGGTGTCTTGGTTGTTGCTTTCATGAACTTTAATTGTGGATCCAAGCAATATGCAATCCTTGACAATTTCAATCTTTTCTCCGTTCATCATGTTGTTACCTATTTGTGCCATGGTGAGGCTTTTAGTTTTCTTTACATTGAGTTCTAGTTTATAGATAGTTTATCCAATGCAAAACTTATTTAAACATGCGATCTGTGATCATGAGATAGCAGCAAAATTGTTCTTAGTCTTGTTAGGGTTCCTTAGAAAAATGTTCCACTCAAAACAAGGTCTTCTAGGTGATCTGCTGAACCAGCAAATTTTAAGGTAAAGAAGTCAGCTCAGAAGCTTATGGTAAGAGTTATTTTGAGGGAGATTCTCGAAGGGTAGTTTTGATATAATTTCTCATGGACACAGGAAGGTCACAAAGGTTTAGTAGGAAGATGTTTTAAGAAAATGAAAATTGCATTGGTGAAAAACGAGTCAGGAAAGTTACAGTGAAGAATTCTTTTTCCAGTATGACAAATCACCATTTTGCAAAAGGTAGTCTCTGAAAATTTCATTGTTAAACTTTACGCCATCCACACTATCGCCCAGGTCTTCCCTCTTCAAGCTTCTTTTTGTTCACAAAAGTCAAACAATCTTGACAAGAAACAAGATTTGAATCCCCAAGGCCTTCAAAATCTGCTGTTTTGAACTGGGGTGAATCATTCTTGGGGGAAGACGTAGATGAAAACACTACCACCAAAAGTTTATAAACCTAAATGGAGGCTATATTGAAGGTATAGTTTTATGTTTGTTTCATAATGATTGCTATGAATTTCTTCAATGCTTTTTTACCTACCCTCCTGTACATTAAAAGGTTGTACTGTGATGATTATAAGAAAGACAAAATAAGCCAAAGCCTCTTATTCTCATGTCTCATTCTAAGACAATAAATTTCTCATTTAAGACATAGCATCTAATGATCGTAAAAGGTTTTTGGTAAATTGTACCAATGAAATAATATTAGGTGGGAATGGAGAGTAAGGGCAGGTCAGAAAAACATAATGAGAACCTTATTTTAAGAATGTTAGGAACTAACTGATTATTGGAATAACTTTTAATGTATGCTTTACATGCCTGGTGATGTTCACACCTGTTTCATCTGGGAAATGACCATAAACGAGCACTAATAGGCAAAGACAATTTATTTTCTGGAGACTCACTGGCAGAGAGTCAATTCTGACTTATAGGCACCTTACGGAACAGAGTGGAACTTCTCTTGTAGGCTTCAGAGGCTGTAAATCTTCATGAGAGCAGAAAGTCTCCTCTTTATTATATATTGACTGTTAACATCCTAATCCCATTGTAAAAATCTCTTTAAAATGCAGAGAGAAATAAATTATCCACAATCACAGGAGCAATGAATCCAGTGCAGTTCTTTTCACAAAGTTGCATCACCATAACAAATATTGTAGACACAGTTGATTTTCATTCTGAGTATCTTATTAGGCTATACATATTAAATTAAAAAATTAGTTGAAGCTTTAAAATCAAGGACTTTTTAATGATTGAGATTGAATTCAGTTTATACTATTCTGGATTGCTGTGACCTTGGACAATTCACTTATTGTTTTTAAATCTCAACTTCCCCCATTTGAAAAGGGTCTCAAACTACATCCTATCTGAAGTATCACTATGAAAATTAAACAAGATACGTTTTGCAGATGCTAGATCCAAGAGATAGCATCGACTGTATAATAGAATTCTTAAAGTCCCTGGGTTATGCAAAGGTTAACTCTCAAGTCCACACAGAGGTACTTAAAAAGAAATATATAGTTATACATTTACAAAAGAGCGGTCATGAAATAAAATTTTACTGTGATATACATGGGGTTTCCATGAAATCAGCTTAATCTGCAGCAACTGTTTTTCTTTTCGCCTTTGTTTTATTGTAATTCTCAATAATGTAATGGATACATGCTAGGCTCCCTCTCTCACTAGATGAAACATAAAGATATTAATATCAAAGATATTACAAGTAATTTCCCCTAGAATAGAACAGAATTTTCAATCAGCAAGCTAGAGATGGGTATGCATATACATACATATGTAAATGTAAATAAGTATTGCCAGTAGGGTTCCAGCTCCTATTTGCATGAGTTTATGCTAAACAAAATATCTTTAAACACATCTCTGTGATCAGTGAATGGCTGCAATTCTCTCAGTAAATTGCCATCATCAAAAAGTTCCAATCAAAACTGTGGCTTCTAAGGCAAGTTGCTGGTCCAGTTAAATCCAAGCCCAATAGACCACCTAAGAAGGTTTGGTAATTATGTTTGGGATTATCAAGGGGTAACTTTGAAATATTTTCTTGAAAGACATAGGGTGTTTACAAACGTTTATTAAGAAGAAACTTTAGCAAAATTGGAAAGTGCTTTCGTGATTCAAAGAAAAAGCCAGTAAAGTGCTGAGGAAAAAAAAAATTCCATGAAGACATTACACTTGGTCATTTTTTCAGGAGAGCAAGGACTATCCGAGATAGTGGTATGAGAATTTCACTGGGGAACCTTACAGCCCTACAGTCTTCTTGCACCTGCAGACTTTTTGTTTTGCAAACTCAAAGGACATTGAACAAGAACACAGTGTGAGTCT
This sequence comes from Echinops telfairi, assembly GCF_000313985.2. Lineage (NCBI taxonomy): Eukaryota > Metazoa > Chordata > Mammalia > Afrosoricida > Tenrecidae > Echinops > Echinops telfairi. The sequence continues at coordinate 4,050,117 of NW_022111377.1, forward strand.
CTCAAGGCTGCCACAGATGCTATTTGTAAGTCATGTAAACAGAAAAGTGTAGAATTCTTCAGGGAAAGATTAAAGAATTAAAATGCGGTTTTTACCAGTGTATGAGCCTAGATGGAAGATACATGTCAAGAAACAATAGCTGTAAATTTTGATATTTTAAATAGATGTTAGTATGATTTTAGAATAATACTTTTAAACTTAGCCTTGTGTGTGTAGATATTCTACAGTGTAAACACACATCATTTGCAAAGTTTAAAGAAAAAGTTCATTTTCTTGTTAACTCAACTTCAAGATTTTTTTTTTCTTCTCAGAATCTAAACAAATATTTTCAGCAAGTTATAAGGATGGCTTTTCAGGATAACATTGAGAATTGTCAATACAGGATTTGTTTACACAGGGGTCACAGAATCACACATCAATCATTAAAAAAAAATCCTTTCAGGCTGTATAACTACATCTGGTTCACTGACTACTTAGGCAAATAATACATTTAATCTCTCAATCATCAGAAGCTCAGTCTCCTAACTTGCCATTTGACAGTTTTGAAGAGAGTCTCTCAGACTATGGCAAAACACATTATGTTGGAGGATAATAAGTCTATAAAATTATTCATCTTTCACCCCAAGCACTAGCAGCCATCAAAAAAGTTGATTGCCTAAGATAGTCTTTAAATCTGAGCTTATTTCATCATAAACTGATATTTGCTCCAAGTTTTGTCCAGCGATGACTCATAATTCTATACTTTCAAGCTCCTGGGGCTGTTGGAAGCTCACTGTAGAATTATGCTTTAGAATAAGATAGATGAGGGGGAAAGAAATTCTTAATTGAAGCAGCCTAAATCTTCAGATAGTAAATCAGCTAAATCTTTTTGTTCTACATAATTGAGCATGTAGGCTTTCTGTAATTTCTCAAATCAACACTTGTGCTAATTTTTGCCTTCTTCTATGGGGCACATAGGAATAAATTGGTATTCTTGCTTAAGTCACTTACAGTTTACTTATTAACTGAAAACTATGTAGGAGAGAATACACCATGAAAACACCAAATAAACACCCCAACTAATTTCTAATCATTGCTGCTTCTCTGTTTTCAGAAAAAAAGCTTTCATCCTATTTTTAACAGCTGCATTGAAGTATAATTCTTATAGCACGAATTCTAACTTTAAAGTATATAATTCAGTGAACTTTGAATATACTCACGGTTTATCCACTATCGCCACTAACTTTAAAATGCTCCATCACTCCCCAAACAAATCCATACTCAGAAGGAGAAAATGCCATTCCATTGTGTCTCTTACTCCGCTGTCACTAACACAGCCTGTGTCTTTGTGCTGGTGCCTACTCCTTGAGCTAGAATCGAACAATGTGTTTCTTTTGTGAGCCCTTCTTCGCATGTTTTCAAGTTGGGTTCATGTGGGAGTATGAGTCAGTCCTCTATTGCCAAATAATATGACTATATCCCATTTTGTTCATCATTTTAAATTATAGACATATAGGTTGTTTTTACCTGTTGGTTATTATAATAAAACTGTTGTGAATAGTTATATGCACAGGGTTGTGGACATAGATTTTTATTTCTCGTGAGTCTATACTTGAGTGTAATGACTGGTTCATAAGGTAACTTTAGATTTAACATTTTGAGACACTTTTATGCTCGTCTCCCAAGTGGCTGCAACATTTAAAAAATACCACTAGCAAGATATCAGCATTCCATTTTCTCCATACCTCTGTCAAATCTTGTTATTCTCTGCTTTTCTTTACCTTGCTCTATGGATACTTAGGTTTTTTGTATGGGGTGGTGGGTGGAGGGGACTGTCCATTGGAATACTAAGCCTTATGTTACTGTGGCTTCAATGGACATATCCCTCATGTTTAAAGATGTTGAGCATTTTAAAAATACTTGTTGACTATTGTTTTTGTGTATCACCTTTGGGGGAAAGCTGTTCAAACACATCGCCCAGTTTGTAAGACTGGGTGGTAAGACTGCTTTTTCACTTTCATAATTTTCTTTGACCACAAAATGTCCTAACTTTGACGGAGCTCAATGTATCCCGTTTCCCCGAAAATAAGACAGTGTCTTATATTAATTTTTGCTCCCAAAGATGCGCTAGGTCTTATTTTCAGGGGATATCTTATTTTTTCCATGAAGAAGAATACAGTACACATTTAGTGTTTTATTATTTTATTAAAAGAGACTTTGCACTTCCTGTCTGCTCTGGCTGTGCTGTGGCCAACAGCTGCGCGGCGGCACCCGCTGCTACAGTCCCGAGTCCAGAGTTTCAGTAGCTTCAGGGGCCCTTATGTTTGGGGAGGTCTTATTTTCTGGGAGATGCCTTATATTTCAGCGAGAGGCAAAATTGTAAGTAGGTCTTATTTTCAGGGGATGTCTTACTTTTGGGGAAACACGGTATCTATTTCCTTTTTCACTTGTGCTTTTGGTGATCTATCTACATTGATATTTTTATCCCAAGGTGACAATTAATAGTTCAAATTATGTAACTTCATATTTTATTTGATCACTAATAAATTATGAAATACTTTGTTTTTATGAGTGTGCAACTATTTATATAGCTAATATCAAACTCATGCTTAATTTACTCTTTTTTCTGTATTTTTTCCAGTGAACTTCATTTTATTTTAGCAACTCTTTTATATTTATAATCTCTTCCATCACACATAGCAATAATAATAATATTAGTAAAATTGTTATTCATCACCATTTCCCTCACTTTCTCATTTTCCATATGTAGAGTTTGGCAATGATTGGCAAGTCCACCATTCTTTATTCTACATAACCTGAAGTCTGGATTCTTTACCACATTACATTGCACATCAGTGAAAATGATGTTATTGCACACATCTTGTGTTTTCCCTTTAATGACTTGTATGCTCCAAAGAACAGACTAATCAAAATACTTTATTATCTTATATGCCCCTGTCTCTCTGATTCATGCCCCCTCTCCCATACACATGTAATTTGTGAGTTAAAGCATTGTCACAAGACTGACATTATGACCCCATCTCACCTGTAGATTAGAATAGTATGAAGCAGAACATAGCCCTGCCCTTTCTCACATCATCTTGATACATTATTTTCAACTATAGCTTTACTTCGTATACATCTTTATTGTGATACAAGGAACCATGATGTAGGAAGAACAAAACTTACAGGGCTAGTGAACATGTACTTCATACCAGATAAAGAACCCAAAGAACTGGATCTCCATAAGGCCATCCCATTGAATTATTCTTCCAATGCTAATAAGACTGGTCTATCTACAAGTTATATCTCACGTCAAAATGCCCAGTTCTCTATAAGTTTCTCATATGACACAATTACCCTTCTGTCAAGAAGCATATCCGACCATTCAAAGGTATGTTGGCACAACAGTTAAGCACTCAGTAGAGCTGTCCAGCCTTTCCACAGCAGACAGACTGTGATCTGCTTCCATAAGGATCATAGCCTAGCAACAGCAACAATAACACCACCACTCCGGGAATTCTCACCATTCCTCAAGAAGCTATATCACTTCCTGAGTTGCTTTTCTACAAGAATACTCAGGCAGTAGGCTATGCACAATATGATATTTTCATTGTTTCTTGGCCTTTTGGCTAAGATCAAGTTTGGAAATCATATTTCCAGTCTCGAGCTATGAATGGCATATGGATTTTAATTGATGTAACTATTTAAAGTTTCAATGAAAATAATTATAAATTTATTGTTCCCTATTAAATGACCTATGATCTAAAGGGTTTTTTCTCACTTTTAAAACAGCATGCTATTGGTTTCTCTTTAAAAAGTCTTTGATAATTTTAGCCCTTTGGAAATAATAGGACTTTGGAATATTTTCCTCAAGAGCAAGGAGATATTTTCTGTTGTACTTAAGATTGGGATTGATTAAAAAAAAAAAGACAAAGCAAAATAAAAACCGTTACCCAAGGATCATATCCAATCAAATTCATATAAATAAAGATTCAGAAGTACTGTGAATATATAATATTTAATTTATGGTTTTGGCACTACCGGGCCTATTAATTAGGTTCTAGGGCAGTGGTTCTCAGCCTCTCTAATGCCACAACCCTTTCATACAGTTCCTC
>NW_022111377.1:4054729-4056559 GCF_000313985.2 Echinops telfairi
TTTCATGGATCAATTAAGTAAGGGTTATTTAAATTAAAAAACTATGATCCCTATTAATTTATGCAAAACAAAAGTTTAGCGAAATCGCCAACAAATGTAACAACAAAATCAGAACTTACATTGAGTTCTGTTGATTTCCAGGCCAACTTCTTATCACAATACTTTTATTTGTTGGTGGCAAATTTCTAAAATGCATTTGTGAAAGAAAAAGATCTGTGACAAACAAATTTCAGAAAGTTGAGTTCAACACAAACAGATGTTCTTGCAGTGCACTTTTCACAACCTTGACAAAATTTATCATGAAGTCGAGCGGAAGGGATATGATACAATAGTTTCTCAAACTTCTTTGTAATAACATTTTTTTCCCCCGCAAGGATCTCAAGAGCATGCCTTTTGAGAAAGGCAGTTTGGCTAACAAAGAAACTCATCTGAAACTCTCGATGGGCATCTTCTTCTAGTTGGAGTTTCCCCTATAATATCTTGTCTTCTGAGGCAGATGAAGTTTGACTTTGTGCCCTGCCAATCCCCCTTCAATTTGCTCCCCTATTCTCCCGTGACTCAGCACCCTGCTTTATTAGCTTAAGTCCTCTTACTTCTTACAGCTTGCTCACAATCTCCCAGAATATTTGTTGACTTTCAAAAAATTAACCTTGGGTGTGAAAGCTCCCGGCCATATCTGCATTTTAATGGCGAATTATTTGGAGAGTGAAAATAATTCAGCCTTCAAGGAATGAATTCTAATGTGGCCTTTCAGGCACAATATCAAATGGTGGGGAAAACACTTCTGAACAGTGAACCTAGTTTATGCCTACAAAACATAATTACCTTGGGCGCTTTGGTTAATTCTGTGATTCATGTTAATGTTCATCAGAGCTTGGGGATACTGGAAACAGTGAAACGTCAAGAAAAGCCTGATCAGGTATTTTTGAGTTCATTAGTTTCTGTTGGTTTGTTTCTTGGTAGTCAGTCATTTGTCTTGAAGACTAAGAATAACGGTCACCTCCACTTACCATCAAAATTCCATCATTCTGTGGATTTCTGCAACATGTTTTTCTTCCTGAAGATTTTCACTGCTGACATTATTACTGATTTATTCAACTTGAGGCATTGCGTGGATCTTATGTTTTCCATACAAGAAAACAACCTTCATTTAGACAGAGCATTAACCAGAAAAGTAAGAGTACTTTACAAATACTTTCACCCCCAAATTGTAAAAAAGCTATCACAATAATTAATATACATTCACAATACTCTTGCTGGTAAGCATATTGTCACCCCTCACTTTAAGAAGACAAATTGGCAACTTAGAAAGTTTCACTAATTTGTGCAAGTAAAAGAAATACTCAAGATACTCAGACATACTCAGAAATTTCTCTAAATTCCTGTGGGATTATGATTCAGGAACCAAAACAGACAAATAACAAATGTCGTCTATTAGTTTCTAAAAATAATGATTAGAACTTTAGAAATATCATATCTGGTAATAACATGAATATGATGTGGAGAGTCATACTATTTATCCAGTGTGAAATCTGTTCAAACGTTATGTCCTGAAGAGCCTTTTTCAATCTGTAAAGGCATTTGTGACTCTATACCTTTCTTATTTTCAAATGTGACTGCACTTATTACCTTAGCTATATTCTCAAAATATAGGACCTGATATACCAAGAAGTCTCTATGTGGTGCTTCTAATTCATTTCTCCTCTTCAGCTGAGGCCATTTGATCATATTTTCCCTCATTCCTCTGGCTTTTTCTTTCACTGAGTTTAAATTTGTAGTAAACTCATGGGGCTATCTATCCCACCTTGATCCAGTCATGTACTTCCTATT
>NW_022111377.1:4058269-4064707 GCF_000313985.2 Echinops telfairi
TTATCCTTCTATATCCCCCTTTTCCCTCAAACCCGTGTTAAATTTTATTTCCCTATAGGCTCAACATCCCTGGGTTTCATTTACTGGAAAACACAGAAACAAGTAACACGGCTTCAAGAGGGTGAGCTCCGATGGTGATGCATCTCTGCGACACACCCTAATATGAACAAGCATAAGCAGAATATAACAGAATAGCCGAAGAAGGATTGCTGGGGATAATATGTATTTTAATACAGAAAACACGCTGTTGATGTAGGAGGAACTTGTTTGTCCACCAACCAACGGTACACTTGGATTGTTCTACAGCTGTCTTCTTCCTCAGACACCTTGCGTTTTCCGGCTAAAGTTCTCAGGGTTCCAAGTGTGTCTGGGATTGAGTCCAGTTCACCCAGGGGAGTTTTTTATATGGGGTCTCAGCAATGCCGCCTGTGGAGCTTGACTTGCACCCTAAACACCCAGAATTCAGTGGCCCAGCTTTCCCCAGCACCTGGCCTGGGTTCCTTGGATACTCCCAAATACCCTAGGTCAATTCTGCCCACCTGCTGAACGCCACTAAAGACTCTCCCCACCTAATGTTCCCACAAGCATCTGCAGGCTCTCCTCACCCCATCTGCAGGATAGCACCCCCCACCAACAACAGACATGCATGCACCTATGTTACCCCGCCCCACTCTTCTCCCCCAATTTGACTATTCTCTCTCGCCTTTCCTGTGCTGTCACTCACATCAGTAAGCCTCCTCCCGCTTACAGGGCTTCCTCTCTCTCCAAGGGACCTCACCCCAAATCCACAGGGCTACCACTCAGCAAACAGCATCCTCCCGCCCACGCCCCCCACCCAGTCATTTGATTCCAGCTCTGGTCAGGTAACCTATATAATACTTACCTGCAGCAGATGATGTGTGGTCATTGACACTGGTCTGCCTCTTTACCAGGCTGTCTGGATGCCCTAAAAGCTTCAGCTTGTGTCCGTTCTGCTGCTGTTGACCACTGCAGGGGACTCACAGTTGTTTGTCCTTTTGTGCGTAACTGACTTCACTCAGCATAAGGTCTTCCAGGTCCCTCCAAGAGGTGAGATGTTTCAGTTTCATTGATGTTTTTCAGGGATGTGTAGTATTCCATTACATGTCTGTATCACAGTTTTTTATCCACTCATTGATGGGAATTTAGGTTGTTTCCAGCTTCTTGCTATGGTGAACTTGGCTGCGATGAACATGGGGGGACAAATGTCTGTTCGTGACCTGGTTCTGATTTCTTTGGGGTATATGCCCAATAATGGTGTTGCTCAGTCATATGGTCGTTCAGTTGCCATCTGTTTTATGCATTGCTATATTGTCTTCCACAGTGGCTGTGTATAGTCTGTCGAGTCAATCAGCCATGGATGAGTGCCTGTCTCACCACACCCTTTCCAACATTTGCTGTTCTCATTTTTTTTTAATTGGGCTACAGTGATGGGCATTAGGTGGTATCTCATTTTTGCTTTGACTTGCGTTTCCCGGATGGCTAATGACCAGCAGATTTTCCTCATGTGTTTCTTAGCCATTCAATTGTTATCCTTTGTGAAGTGTCAGTTCTAGTCCTTCGCCCACCTTTTCACAGGACTATTAATTTTTTTCTTGTTGTAAGCTTAAAATTCTGTAGATTTTAGTAATTAGGCCTTTGTTATGTTGTTACTAAATATCTTTTCCCAGTTTGTGGGTTCTCTTTTTACTCTTTTAATAAAGTCTTTTGATGTGCATCAAAAGTTTTATTTTTAATAGATCCCATTCATCTATTTATCTTCCATGGAGTATGTTTCCTTTCTTATTTCTGATAGCCTGTGTATTCCGTGCACTAGGGCTCCTAGATTTGTCCCAATTTTCTCATTGATGATCCTGATAGCTTTGCATTTTACATTGAGGTCTTTGAGCTACCTTGAGTGTGGTTTTGTGCATGGAGCGAGAGATCGTGTTTGTTTCATTCTTCTGCACATGGATGTTCAGCTTTTCCAACACCATTTATTGAAAAGGCATCTGCTTCCCATTTAACGTTTTGGGGGCCTGTGTCAAAACTCAATTTTCTGTATGCAATTTTTAAAAAATTTCTGGGTTTTCTCTCCTGATCTGAGTGTCTGTCATTATCCCAGTTATCAGGCTGTTTTGACAACTGTGGGTGTATAGTAGGCTTGAGTTCAAGTAGTGCAAGGCAACCTACTTAAGTCTTCTTCTTGGGGTGTCTTTTGCCACGACTAGGCTTCTTCTCTTTTCAACTATTTCCTAAAATTACAAACAAATATCTTATTTCCCCAAATTTGGCCACCTTTACTGGTACAGGGATTGGGAAGGTAACGTATTTTGGGTGGATGGTAAAATTCAAACTTGCAAAGGGATTGGGAGTATGCTTAAGAAGCACACAACATCCTTCCTAAGGTTTTTGCCAGAAACAAAGAATGAAATGTCATAAAATGCATAAGGCAATCACTGTCCATTGTATTCCAAATGATAAAGAGGTAAGGACCATACCCGGGAGCTAGCATGTTGGGAAGCTAGCAGAGTAGGCTGTGATGTGGCACCAAATGCAAAAGTAAACTAAAGACGTCGTGAGCAATGGTGCTTTCAACCTTCCTTCATGTCTCAGAAACCAGAGCTAAGCACACAGTGACATCCATCTTCGTGAGCAGCTTCATCTCCACTTCTTAGATGTTCTATTGAATTAATAAAAGGAAAGACAAGATCATTAATAATGATATCCGAGCTGTTGACAACCTGCCATGATTAAACCAATACGCCTAACAACATGAGTTTGCTGTCATAGCCACAGACAAATCCATAATAAATATTTACCGTAGAGCACTGGATAGGTATTTTACTAGAATAATGGCTGGACAAATCTTTTCTCTAATTTATTAGGTTGGTTTTTAATAGTATGGTGTAAACCTGTTTTACAGTTCACATTCAAATACTAATTGAAGGTATAAAATCTTCACAAACAACAAGGTGGTGAAAATTAAATTATATGTTTAATTATTTTAGTATGTTATTTGTTCTAGTACCTGTCACCAACCAAATGTTTTTTTTTCTTTTATGTATAATAATTTTTGTAGTAGTTGTGTTTCCAGGAATTACCATGGTACCAATGCATCAAACATATTTTGTCTGCATTATACTATTCTAAACCATTGAATTGTATATTTCAATTAAAATAAAATGATTTCCAAAGTAAATGCCTTCAGATCAATTTTTATTTTTCACTCAATGACTATGTAGTTCAAATTTAAGGAATGGGACCGAATTGTGCTCTTGTTTAAAGCACATGCTCACACACACACAGACACAATCCTACAGTCTATTAATTGGTTTTAACATGTAGCAGCTCTGAGTCATTTTACAGGGTTCTAAATAAAGTGAGAGGAATAAAAAGTAAGTTACATGTTCTTCTATCATTTTCCAGGTGCTCTTATTTTTGATAGTAAAAGCCAAAATTTTCATGAAACACATTTATTAAGAGAAACAATAGCTAATTTATGTCACAATTACCCTCACAAAATAATGACTTCAATCATATTTGTCACGTGTCTATTTTTTCCCTCACATATCTATTTTAACTACCAATTCATGTCTTGTAACCAAACTTTTAAAATTGTTCTATTATAATGGAAAACTTCAGTATATATTTTATGACTAGTTATTATACCTTTGCCAACAGCTCCCTCTATGTTCCATCATGGAGATTATTAATGTTCATGCTCATGGGAAATAAATTAGGTTATTCAATATTATCCTAGTGTTAGGAATATAGATTTTTTGATACCCATATTTACAAATATATGTCATTAATTAAGTTCGATTTTCAGATCATTTCTTAGTTTTGTTGTTTACTCTTTTAATGTTGACCTATTCAATTTCTACTTCAATCACATTTACAAATACAGATTATTTTGACTGGAATCATATTGGCCAACATCTTATGGCAACGTATTTGACAACTTTCTTGTTCATTGAAATCATGTATATTCTCAATTCATATTATTTCTATATTTTACTGCTGTAGTAAAATAGTTGTGTTGTTGTTGTTGTTAGTTGCCATATTGTCAATTCAGAGTTACAGTGATCCTATGCACAATAGAACAAAACACTGGCGGGCCCTACACTTTTCTCATAATTCTTGTTATGTTGAGCCCATGTTGCAGCCAGAGTGGCAATCCATATACTTCAGGTTCTTCCTCTTCTCTGCTGCCCTTCTACTGTACCAAGAATGAGGTCTTTCCCCAGAGACTACATTTTCCTAATAACATGTCCAGAGTACAGGGGATGCTGTTTCACCATGATCCCTTCTAAAGAGGACATTCTAATTGTTCTTCTTCCAACACAGATTTGTTTGTTTTTCTGTAAATCCATGGCACTTTGAATATTCTTCTCCAGCACCATGATTCAAACCCGTTGATTGCTCTTTAGCATTCCTTATTCAGTAGTCAACTTTCACATGCATGAGAAGAGATTGATAATACCATGGTTTGGGTCAAGTTCCCCTTAGTCCTCAAAGAGACGTATTTTCACTTCAATGTTTAAAGAGATCTTGTTAGTAGATTTAGCCAATGCAATACACCATTTGATTCATTTGCTGCTGCTTCTATGAGCTTTCATTTGAATCCATGCAAGATGAAATTCTTGATAATTTCAATTTTCTCGGTTTATTGTGATGGGATTTATTGGTCCAGTTGTGATTACTCTGGTTTTCTTTATGTTGAGTTGTAATTCAAATGGAAGGCTGAAGTCCTTGATTTTAATCAAGAAGTGTTCCAAATCTTCCTAAATTTCAGGAAGCAAAATTGTGTCATCTGCGTATTACAGGTTATTGATAAGTCTTCCTCCAATCTTGATGCCACATTCTTCTTCATAGAGTGAAGCAGATCAGGGTATTTGCTCAACATTCAGATTGATTAATTATGGGGAAAAGATACAACCATGATATGTACCTTTTTCAAATTTAAACTACTTAGTATTCCTTTGTTCTGTTCTAATGTCTGCTTTTTGGTCTATGTATAGTTTGCACATGAGAACAACAAATTGTTCTGGCCTACCCATTCTTCTCGCTGTTATCTATAGTGTGTGTGTATGTGTGTGTGTTTAATTATCTACATAGCCACATTCCTAATCAATAAAACATAAAAAAACTATCTTGCTATATCACTCTCTGTTTCAGTGAAGATCCATCTGACATCAGCAAAGCTATCCCTCCTGTCATGTTTTTCTCCGAAACCGGCTTGAATTTGAGGCAGATTCCAATCAATAGTCTGTTGCAACCATTGTTGAAATATCTCTAGCAAGCATTTACTTATATGTCATATTTATTATATAATTCACAATTTTCCATTTTTTGCATCAAGTTTCTTTGGAAATTGCACATATATGCATCTCTGCCAGTCAGTTGACTAGATCTCCATTTTCCAAATTTCTTGGTATCTTTTTTGGACAAGACCAACATTTAGTCACAAATACAAGAGGAACCCCTCTACAACATTTAGGAGAAGACCAACAAGCTGAATAAACCTAGACCTAAAACCTGGAAAACCCTGGAAATTTGGTGGAGGACCTAAAAGCTAAGTGGACAGAGGTCTCCACAATCCCAGAGATGCTATACATTGATGAGTTTAAGGAGAGGAAGAAGCAAAGTAGCACGCACGGTGTTTGCTGCTCTCTCCTGAACACTTGTACCTGTCACTTAGCACACCCATGCCCAGAAGCAACCATACTTCCATACTATACACCTCACTTCCTTCTGCCACCACCCACTATTGACCAAAGCTGACATTTGTACTATGATCAGCCCTCTTCATGGAGCAAGTCTCGATGTTGTTGTTAGGGGCCATTAATTCTGACTCATAGTGAGCCTATGTAAATCAGAAGGAAAGACAGCCCCGTCCTGCACTAGTCTCCCAATTGATCTTATGTTTGAGCTCATTGTTGCAACCACTGTGTCCTTCTATCTTCTTGAGAATCTTCCTCTTTTTGATGCCCTTCCACCTTACTGAGCATAAGGCCTTTTTCTAGAAGAAAGCTTTAATAAATTTTAAAATATTGTTCTAAACTCCATTTTCTCAGAACATAAGGCTATACAACTAGAAAAGACAATAGAAATAACAAGGTCAAACATAATCAAATGAACAGAAAATGAACAACACACTACTTAAAAGTGACTGGGAAATAGATGAAGTAAGGAATGAAGTAAAAAAAAAATTTCTGAAAAGAAATGAGAATGAAAACAAAACATATGAAGGCTTCGGGATACAGAGCTACAGCAGCACCCAGAAATAAATGCTGATACACACAGAAGAGAGCACCAGTAACAACACCTTAACCCAGCATCTTCAGCAACTAGAACAAGAGCAATCAAATAAACTCTTAATCACCAGGTGAAAATAAATCAGAAAGATTAAAGTAGAACTAAATGAATTGGAAAACA
>NW_022111377.1:4065287-4073548 GCF_000313985.2 Echinops telfairi
AACAATCAATGCAATCCACCATATAAACAAAACAAAATATAGGAACTATATCATCTTATCAATTGATGCATAAAAGGCATTGGAAAATATCCAGCACCCACAAAACAACAAACACAACTAAGCTAAACAGGAATAGAAGAGATGGATCTGCGTGCAATGAAGGCCATGCATGCCAAACCAAGGGCCATTCACTGGGAAAAACCCTGAAAGATTCCCCTTTGAATGGAAACCAGACAAGAGTGCTCCTTATCACTAATTCAAGGGTAGGTTAAAATGTAATAGTTATCATCTGATCTCCCTTTTGACCCATTTTAAAGTAAGTGGTCATTTTAAAAAAGCTAAAAGGGAAAATACATGTGGATTAAGACTTTGGTGAATTGCCTCTCACCATAGACCAGAGATGTAAATAGCCTTGTTCTCATGTAGAGTGCACTGGAAAGTGGATTGTTACCTAGGCAAGTAGGGTAAAATGGAACACCCTATAATTTTGTCTCCTTTTTTACCCATTGTAATGTTTTTCTAGTTTTTAATAATGTCTCCTTTCTTTTTTATTGAGTTTTTCTGTTTTATTTTGTTTTTGTTGGTTGGTTTTTTTTTTTTTTTTTTTTTTTTTTGGGGGGGGGGTTGTTGTTGTTTTGTATATGAGATCCAGGATAGATAAATCTATAGCAACAGTAACTAGATTAATGGTTTATTGTGAATATGGCAGGAGAGGCAGCAGGAAATGGGGAGCTAATAACAATGAATACAGAAAAGAAGAAAATATTCTAAAATTGATTCTGTCGATGATTATATGACATTTTAATATGATTGAATTATTGAATTGTATGATATGTGGACTTTAGGTCAACAGAATTGCTATAAATAAAAAGTATGATTTTGAGTATATCACACTTCAATTTTGAGAACATCTCAAAAAGTTTTTTTGACACATTGAACGCCACTGGCAGAAGATCTGATGAGCTGTGAGGGGACATTAAGAGCATCATACATACAGAAAGCAAAAGGTCACTAAAAACAAGAAAGAAAGAGAAGGTAAAAGTGGATGTCACAAGAGACTCTAAAACTCCATTTTAATTTTAGAGTAGCTAAGGCAGATGGAAAAATGTTGAAGTCACAGAACTGAACAGAAAATTTCAAAGGACAGTTCACGAAGACTAAGTGAAATGTTACAATTAAATGTACAAAGGCTCAGAAAGTTAGAAGGGGAAAAAAGGTACACTTAGCATATATCAAACTGAAAGCACTGAAGGAAAAAATTCAAGCATTGAATTGTAATATTGACAGATCCTATGGGAAAACCTCCTAATGATGCCAGAAAGAACAAGGGAACATGGAAGAAATACTTTGAATCCCTCTCCTAAAAGGAACCGGTCGACATTCAAAATTTAAAGAGGTGATCAAGAGCTGGTAAGAAGTTCAAAGTACACTGAAGGCAGTAGTGAAAAAAGGCTCCAGATATCTATAGAATACCAAATGAAATGTTTCATCAAACTGATGAAAACACTGAAAGCAATCACCTAGGCTAAGAAAATGAGTAATGACCCATCGGCAAATGAAGGTCCCCAAACCTTAACTCTATTCACTTCGTTACTGTCAGTTCTGTTTTGAGAAGGCCACTCTCATCTTCAGTTGTATTTTCATGGCTTTCTGACCTGAGGGGCTCATCTTCACGTAGTATAGCTGCCAATGGTTCATTGCTAGTCATAAAGTTTCAAATCTCTCTGACAATATTCTGATGCGACTCCCTGGTTTTCAGTGGCTAATCCCTCAGACGTGGACAGCCTATTCTTTCTTCACAGTCTGTTCTTCGTGTGGAAATCCTGCTGAAACCTGCTGGTAATTGTAAAACTGGTGACGCAGTTTCCACACCACAGCAGCACACAAGCTACCACAGTATTACAGATTGGCAGACAAGTGGTGGTAAACAGGCTTGGACCTCAGCAATACAAAACATGAGAATCATAAAGTGAATCAATGCTGTTAATTCTATCATGTTTCTAATCAAATTAAGCAACCCGGTATGTGTCAGAGTAGACTGGAATCCATGAAGTTTTCAATGGGCGAGCCTTGGTGGTCCTGGAAGTTGGGTGTAGGGTTGCTAATTGCAACACTGGATGCTCACACCAACCATTCACTGTGCAGAAGCAAGATGATGCTGCCTGTGCTTGTGCCTCAGACATCCAACGGAGAGTCGCTATGAGTAAAAACCGACTCCATGGCAGGGTTTTTTGGTTTGTGGTTTTTTTAATTTCTAAGAAAAAGATCACCAGATATTTCTTCAAGTCTATCTCTGGGTGGACTGGAACTCTAATCTGCTGGTTAGCAGCCCAGCATCTTAATCATTTGCATCACCCTGGAGCTCCCAACCATTTCAATGTTTACAGCTATTCAGGGGAAAATACTGTTACTATCATGACATATAAGATCTAGTTTCACACTTGTATTGCTATATTCAGATCTGGCACATCCCTAACATCAGAACTTCCACATACCTTCTCTTGCAGAATTATTAATTGCTTACTGCTGTCACTCTTGTTGAGCTAAAATGGGATTTCAGAATCCTCCTCAACATTATACTTCTTGCAGCCACAAAGTTTCCATATTAGATAAAATGCTATATCTCACTTCTGTTCATATCTCCCATTAAATAGCAAGGCTTAATTTTTTTCTGAAATCATTATGTTGAATTACTTATATAGTTTATAAGTAAAAAGCACAATAATCCTGTGTTTTGCATCACATTATTTATCATGGATTTTTTTCTCTAAAATTTGCAATATAAATTTAATTTTGCACTACTTCATCTCCTTATATCAAGATGTTAATGTGCCTTTTAATAAGAGGTATCTTTTAAAGTTATTTGATTAGGTATAATTCTAAATTGTCCCTAAGGGGATATAACACCATAGAAAATTGACCATTTTAAGCAGACATTTCTGTCTACATAGAAAGAAAATTAGTAGATTCCCTTTTGAATATTTCTGTGACCTACACATTAATATACTTTATGTCCATTGCCCTGTTGTTTAACGTATTTTTCACAGCATAAAACAATATAATCTCTCTTATTGTATCATGGGAAACTGAGACTTAGAAAGTTTAACTAATTTACTTAAGCCATACAGCTAGTCTTAGGAAAACATTAAATGCGAATCTAAATTTGACTAATTCCCAAGAAATTGTTCTTAACCCTTATGGTATTGTCTTCTCTTCTTTTACAATTGGCCCCTAACGTGTGCCAATATCAATTAGTTGACACAATATATAAATTATGTTCAAAATGTATGGGCGTAGACAAATAACTGCTTTATAGTTACTTTATATATTATTTGATTTAAAATCTACAAATAAGATGTTATGTATTACCTGACTGCTGTCAAAATACTGTATTTATTTTGTGCTTTGGCAGATCATTTTTAGAGATTTCTAAAAACTCCTTGTGTTTGTGAGTGTGCACAGGAAATGAGAGCCTCATGTATGACTATGGAATTGTTCGTTATTTAAACTTTTTGACAAAAATGCATATATACACTAATCAAATTTTACTTTGACATATTCATATCCCAGGAATATGCAAGAAAATGTGTACCAAGATGATGCACCTTGCTACGTTGCTTATAAGAACCAGCAAATATTGTTTAAATTCAGGATATATTTGCAAAAGATACAAATCATTCATGTGGTAGAACAAAGTATATGGTGTGATATATAAATATGTATTTGTAATATATTATTAAATAATGTTTAATGTCTTCTTTAAGTATGTGGAATATAATGTTATTTCAATTATTAATTACAACAATTAACTAAATGCAAAAGTAACTTGGAAAAATAAAAGGATTAATAGGGCATTTATTTACATAAAACTTCATCTCCATATTTTTAATATGTTCAAATGAATAAACCAATTGAAATGTTTCAGCAAGCTGGAGACACAGGAAGCACTCACACGTCTATGCTAGGGAATTTGGAAGACAGCTACATGGCCAGCTGACTGGACATGATTCATATTTGAGCCCATTCCAAAGCACGGTAATCCAAAGCATGCTCAAATTATAGAACTATATCACTGATGTTGCATTCAATAACATTTTGCTTAAGATCGTCCAACAATGGTTGAAGTGGTACATTGGCAAGGACCTGCTAGAAGTTCAGGCTGGATTGAGAAGAGGACGAGGAACAAGGGATATCATTGCTGCTGTGCGATGGATCTTAGCTGAAAGTGGAGAGTACCAGAGAGATGTTCACTTGTGCTTCATTGACAATGCAAAAGCATTCATTTTATGGACCATAATAAACTATGGAATGGTTTGAGAAGAATGGGAATTCTAGAACACTTCATTGTGCTCAAGCAGAGCTTGTCCATGGATCAAGAAACATTTCTGTGAGCAGAACAAGGCCTTATTATATGCCTGAAAAACAGGAAAGGTGGGCATCAGGGTTGTATCCTTTCACCATAGTTGTTCAATCTGCCTGCTGAGCAAATCACCAGAGAAGCTGGATTATATGGAGAAGGTGGCATCAGGATTAAGGAAGGCTTATTAACAACCTGCAATATTCTGACAATACACACTTGACTGCTGAAAGTGAGAGGAATTGAAGCATTTGCTGATGAAAATCAAGGATTGTAACCTTCTGTATAGATTATACTCAATGTAAAAGAGCCCCAAATCTTCCCAACTACCAATTGGAAACCTCATGATAAATGGAGACAAGAGTTGTAAAGGATTTTGTCTTACAGAATCAATGCTCAAGAAGTAGCAGTCAAGAGATCAGAGGATGTATTGCATTTGGTAAATCTGCTGCACAAGACCTATTTAGAATAATGAAAAGTAAGGATGTTACTTTGAGGACAAAGGTGCACCTACCCGAAGTCATGGTATTCTCCACTACATCATATGCATCTAAAAGTTGGGCACTGAACAAGGAAGACCAAAGAAGAATGGATGCATCTGAATTATTGTACTGGAGAAGAATTTTGAAAGTACCATGAACTGCTTAAAGGACAAACTGATATATGTTCAAAGAAGTAAGGCCACAGTGCTCCTTAGAGACAAGGATGGCAAGACTGGCTTGGTCTTGCATACTTTAGACATGTTGTCAGAAGAGACTAGTCCCTAGAAAAGTACATCATTCTTGGTAAAATGGAGGGGCAGTGGAGGAGGGAAAGTGCCTCAATGAAATGGATTGGCAGTGGCTGCATCAATGGGCTCCGTCATGGGAACCATTGTGCGATCACACAGGCTCATGTAAAGTTTTGGTCAGTTGTTCACAGTGCCCCTGTGGGTCAGAGGCAAAGAGATGGCACCTAATAACAAAATAAGCACGTGTAAAATACACTACTAGTTTGTGCTCACTGATTAGAGGACTCAGAAGGAGTATCTTTTCCAGAAATAATGTCTCAGGGATCCAGTTCATTTAGTATTTCTTGCAATTCTTAGCTAAAGCTACTGTCAGGAATCTTGAATAACAGAGCTATCAGCTGCAACAATAACTCCTGTGACTGACAATAACTCGTGTATCACACTATATAGGATAAGAACATGATTCTAAGAAAAAAACAAAATTGTGTCATTAATCTATTTAATGTCAACTTAATTTTCTTCTTGCCGTATGAAACAGAATTACTTTGTTCAGAGTTTAATTGTTCATATGTCACATTTACTCATTACATCATATTCATTTAATTTTCTTCCAGTGATATACAAAATATAGTCGGTCATACTCTGGAGCAATTTTTATAAGTAGCCATGCAAATGTACTAGTGATTTTGTATAATAGAAAAAAGAGAAACCTACATAATTTTAGTTGTCTCATGTATTATAAGCATTATGTCCATAGTGATGCTGTTAGGTGCTGTCCAGTTGGCTCCAACTCTGCAACCCTATCAGAATTACAAACTGCTCGGTCCTGTGTCGTCCTCACAATTGTTCTTATGTCAGAACCCATAAACGCCGGCACCACATCAGTCAATCTTGTTAAAGCTTGTCTTCCTTTTCACAGCCTTTCTATTTACTACACATAGTATCCCCCCGAGACTAGTCTCTTCTGACCACATGTCCAAATGATGTCAGATGAAGTCTCACCATCTTTGTCTCCAATGAGCATTCTGGCGGTACTTCTTCCTAGACAGTTTATTTTTTGACCATCAATGGTAATTTCAATATTCTCTTCCAGTAATCATTTAAATGCATTGAGTTTTCTGTGGTCTTCCTGATTCAATGTCCAACTTTCAAATGTATATGAGGTGTTGAAAATACCGTATCTGAATCAGAGACACCTTAGTCCTCAAAGTAACATCCTTGCTTTTCAACACTCTTGTGAGGTCTCATGCACATTTACCAAATGCAGTGTATCATTTTACCTCTTTGTGGCTGCTTCCATGAGCATTGATTGTGCATCCACGCAAGATGGAATCCTTGACAACTTCAGTCTCTTTTCCATTGATTATCATGTTACTTACTGGTCCAGTTGTGAGGATTTTGGTCTTCTTTACATTGAGTTGTAATCCATACCGAAGGTTGCAAACTTTGATCTTCATCAGCAAGTGATTCAAGTCCCCCTCACTTTCAGCCAATAAGGTGTGTCATCTGCTTATCACAAGTTTTTAATAAGTCTTCCTTCAATTCTGATGCCACATTCTTCTTCATTCAAATGCACTGATTCTTTTATGATCTTCTTTTTAAATTTTTATCAGGTAATCTTGATTATATGTCTCCATGAACAATGAGTAATATGAAGTACTGGGAAATTTTTATTTGACTTAATTTTCCTTATGCTCCTAGAGGGATACAAATGTTTTGTCTCATTTTTTTTAAATATTCTGTCACTAACACCAATCACTAAAGACAATGAGCAAAATTATTTTGCTACGGAACATTTTTACAAATAGAGTATTAGGACTTTTAATTCAACAGTGAGTTCTAAATACAAGGTCTAAGCTTTATATTGCTTTCTACTAGAGCAGGACCGGTCTCCAGGGCTCTTTAAATCTGTTTAGGGTTGGGAAGAGGTGCAGGAAACATCTGTGCAAGGAATATATGTAGCAAAAGTAACTTCCTGGAATCCCAGTCTTATTAGAAAAGTGGAATTAAGAGTTCCCAGAAGATGCCACTGATGTAGGATTGCCCATGTGAATGGCTTGCTGTGGGATTGCCAGATTTGCATGTAGCTGTGTTAGTGGACTTGGACTTGACACTGGGTCTTGCGGCACACCCGGCTTCTTATTTGTTGGTTCTTCTGTAAAGAGCGCAGCTTTTCACTTCAAGTATGTTGTCCCTGTTCACAGTGCCTGCCCAAGGTTTGCTTCCCTTTCCAATGCAGCGGCAACTCCCCCAGCCCAGCCCATGTGCTGGATACTGCAGCAGTCCACAGAGGGAGGCGAATTCCCTTTGGTGAATCCCCATTCAGCCAGTTGGAAACAGTTTCAACACTGGAAACAGAGGAGCACTTGGAATCTGCCATGAGTGGGTTCTAGGAGGTCAGTAGAAGTGTTTCTATATTGTTTTGAAAAAGGAAACACAACAATCCTCATCCCACCAGAAGACACAGAACCCAGCATTTCTGGGTTCCGCAGCGTCTTTTCCGCCAAAGGCCTTCTGAACTGGTGCCCAGACTAGCCTGATTGCCCTCTGAACATAAGCCCCTCTGGGGCATCCATTATAATAGCCCACTTACACTGTAGAGTCACACATGAGAAGCGGATAGTTCCGAGCTGTATAGGATCCACTTTTATAGGCAATAATGAAAACAGTGCATAATACACATGGTCAATAAGGGATTCTGGTAGATTCATTCTACCTCTTCCTTACCTCAACCACGATAACCTATGGAAGGTGTTTCCTCCACTTCAGCAACACACACCTCCTTTAACTTACCAAATAAAATCATATCTCCCACAACCCTCTTCTCCACCTCATTAAAAATTACTATACCCAAGGGAAGGCTTTCTATGAGTAATGCCACCACTTCAAACCTACTCCAGAGCACCTAAACCATAATGATCCTTCTCACTCAACTAACACTCCCCCCTCATCTACGAACAATATGTTTTTCCACCACCTATCTGATCCTCCCCTAACCTAAAGAACCAGCCCCAACCTATATATCCCAGAAAATTATGCTCCATCACCAGCTCACCCAAGATTCCATGAGAGCAACATCCAATACCTGCAGCTGCAGTAAAAAAATCTAGGTCAGTGGTTCTCAACCTTCCTAATGCCATGACCCTTTAATACAGTTCCACAGGTTGTGGTGAT
>NW_022111377.1:4074351-4091326 GCF_000313985.2 Echinops telfairi
AAAAGACAAAGGGTAGCAGACTGGATTAGACAACAAAATCCATCAATCTGTTGTCTTTAAGAGACACATTTCAAACTCACAGGCAAAAAATAGACTTAAGAGTCAAAGGATGATGAAAATTTTACCAAGCAAGCAAATGGGAATTAAAAAAAAAAAAAGCAGCAGTGGCAATACTAATGTCATGCAAAATAGACCTAAACATACGTGACATAAGGAAAGATAAGAATGGGCATTATATAATGCCCAGGGGATCAGTAGACCAAGAACCATTAAACATAATAAACAAATATGTACCCAATGAAATACCCTTGAAATTCATCAATCAAATTCTCAGAGATGAGCCACTGGATCAACAATTACAGTAGGTGATTTCAATGCAGTGCTCTCAAAAAAAGAGCAACAAGTAAGAAACTCAATAAAGAAACTGAAGAACTGAACAGCACAATCAAACAACTCAATCTAATAGACATTTTCAGAGTTCTCCAACCAAGTTCAAAATATACACTTTCTTCTGCAATGCACATAGCTCATACTCAAAAGTAGACCACATGATGGGACACAAGACAAGCTAGAGGAAATTCAAACACATAGAGATCATTCAGACCACTTTCTCTGACAACAGTGCCATCAAGTTGGAAGTTATAATAGAAAGAACAAAAAAACTTAATAGCTTCCCCCAAACCAAAGTGTATTAACCCAAATTAGAGAGGAAATTAATGAGAATGACAATACAATATAGCAAAACCTATAGGACACAGTGAAAGCAGTGTCAGAAGTCACCTTATTACAACAAATTCACACATGACAAAAGAAGAGAGAAGTGTGGTCAGCACCTTAAGTCAGCACTACCAGCAGCTAGAACACAGCCAACAGCATAATCCTTCTAGAAGTAAAAGAAAAGAAATCATAAAAATTAGAGTGGAGATAAAAGAAGAACAATTGAAATAGCCAACATAGCAAAAAACTGGTTCTTTGAAGGGATTACCAAAATCAACAAATCTCTAGCAAACTTAACAAAGGAAAAGAAGGACCAGATGTCACTATCTAGAGTTAGGGATGAAACAGAAGTGACAACAGATCCCAATGAAATACAGTTAATTACACAGTGCTACAAAAAACTGTATTCCAACAAATTCAATTATTTGGAGGGCATGGACAAATACCTGGAAAGTCACCCTTTTCCCCAAATTAACACCTATGGACCTTTAGAACTTGAGCAGACCCATAACAGAAGAAGAAATAGACTAGGTCATCAAGAAATTTCCAACCATTAAAAGCCACGGTCCAGGTGGCTTCACAGAACGATTTTACCAAACATTCAGAGAAGAACAGGCACCAATCCTACAAAAGCTATTCCAGAACATAGAAAGTTATAGCGAACTCCCAAAGCCATTCTGTGAAGCAGCACAACCCTGGTACCCAACCCGCAAAGACCCCACAAGGTAGAGAACTACACACCAATGTCTCTCAAGAACATAGATGGCAAAGTATTCAACATAATCCTGGCAATAGACTCCAGCAGCACATAAAAAAAAAATACATCATGATCAAGTGGGATTCAAACAAAGGATACAGTAATGGTCTAACATTTGAAAATAATTCATGTAATCAACCACATCAATAAGAAAAAAGGACAAGAACCATATGATCATATCAATGATGCAGAAAGAAAACATTTGATAACACCAACACCCATTCCTAATAAAGATGCTAAAGAAGATAGGATTAGAAGGGGAAAATCCTCAATAAAAGAAAAATCACATAAGTAAAAACAATAACTAATATTACACTCAATGGGGAAAAGCTGAAAACATTTCCACTGAACAAGGGAACCCAACAAGGATGACCCTTATCCCCACTTCTATTCAATATTGTGGTAGAAGACTTAGCCAATGCCATAAGACAAAGGCAAGATACCAATGATATATGGTATAGGAGAAGTGAACTTAAGCTGTTTGTAGATGATATGACCTTATATATTTAGATTCCTAAGATGTCCACAATAGGATTGTTGGGAACAATAAAGGAATTTAATGGAGTAGCAAGATTGACAAGCAGAAATCAATTGGGTTCCTATGTATCAATGATGGGAATACAGAAAAAGATATCAAGGAATCAATACCATTCACAATTGCCACCCAAAAGCTGAAGAACCTTGAATAAAAATCTAAACAAAAAACCCCAAAATACCTGTATGAAGAAAACAAAAGAACATTACTATAAGAGATCAAAAGGGATCTACAGAAATGGAAAAATATTCTATGTTTATGGATTGGAAGACTCAATCTAGTGAAAATACTACCTAAAGCAATCTAGTAATTCTAAGAAATTCCAATCCAAATTCCACCACCATTCTTTAAAGAAACAGAAAAATTGATTACCGATTTCATCATGAAAGGTAAGAAACTCATGCTAGGCAAGGAACTCCTCAAGAAGAAAACAAAGTAGGTGGCTTTGCACAACCTGACCTCAAAACCTCCTATACAGCCACAGTTGTCAAACAGCCGGGTACTGGTAAATGATACGTGTTCAGACAAATTGAACAGGACAGAAAACCCAGAAATAAAAACCTCCACAGACAGACAATTGATTTTTGACAAGGGCCCCAAAAATATTACATGGGAAGCAGATGCCCTCTTCAGAACACTTGGGTACATCGAAAAACTTTATTAAAAGTGTAAAAAGAGAGCCCCGGATTGGGAAAAGATACAACATAAAAGACAAAACACTAATTACTAAAATCTACAGAATTTTTCAAGCTTACAAAAAGAAAAAAAAATAGCCATCTGAGTAGGTAGTCTAAAGACATGAACTGATGATTCACAAAGGATGGCACTTGAATGGCTCATAAGCGCATAAGGAAAAGTTCCAGGTCGTTAGTCATTTGGTAAAGGCAAGTCAAAACAACAATGCTATATTACCAATGCCCTTTACCATAGCCCAATTTAAAAAAAAAACCGAGAACAGCAAATGTTGGTGAGGGTGTAGTGAGATATGAACTCTTATCCACTGCTGGTGGACTTGTAAATACATACACCCACAGTGGAAGGCGATCTGGCAGTACCTAAAACACATGAAAAGTTAACTACCATATGACCCAGCAAACCATTATTAGGCATACACCCAAAAGAGATAAGAACCAGGTCATGAACAGATGTTTGTTCCCCTGTGCTCATTGCAGCACCCTTCACAATAGCAAGCAGGAAAAAGCCTAAAATCCCTTCAATAAAAGAGTTGATAATTAAAAGAATCTGATAATACACACAATGGAAATACTATGCATCCTTAAAAAACAGTGATGAACCATGAACCACTTCAACTCGGAAGGGATCTGGAAGAATGAAGTTAATTAAGCACAAAAGGACAGATACTGCATGAGCCCCTGTGGGAGGGACAGGCAGCAGAGGAGCACAAGCTCAAGGTTGCAGGCCTTCCAGTCTTCTGGCCAGGGACCAGACAGCTGGCAAAGAGCTGGACCAGTGCCAAAGAGCTACACAACATCAGCACCAGGTAAGTGTAGTGTAGGGCACTTTGCCGAAGGGCATCTCATAATTGCTGGGAACAAATGGTTGGGGGAGAGGGCCTGGGGCTGCTGTCCTTCGAGTGGTGACTATGAGGTCCTGGGGCCCAGAGAAGGAGATGACCCTGTTAGAGGGATGAGGGGCGGTGCAGGAGAAGGGATAAAATTTGGTCAAAAATAGGTGCATGTCTTGCAGGAAGGAGAGGGAGGGCTGAGGACCAGGTGTGGCAGGGGGAGACTGAAGATGCTCTTGACTTCATTAGGTCGGAGGGTCTTTAGTGGTGTCTCAAGGGAGCACAGAATTGACCCAAGGCATCTGGAGGTAACCTGGAAACCCTGGCCAGGTACCACAGAACACTGGGACACTGAATCCTGACTTTCAGGGTACACACAATGCTCCAGAGGCTTCATCAATGAAACCCCAAATGGGAACTCCACTGGATGAACTGAACTCCACCACAGACACTGGTAACCTGAGGACTTAAGCCAGAAAACACAGTGTCTGAGGTAGAGGAAGATAGGTGTATCCAGAACAGTGTACAAACAAGGTCTTGGTACATCAGTGCCTGGTATGCGGACACATTTATCCCGGCAACCCTGTAATGGCCAGTCGGTCATATTCTGCTTATGGTCATTTACATTAGAGTGCATCTCAGAGGTGCATCCCAGTGAGCTCACCTTCTTGAAGCTGTGTAATTGGTTTCATTAATTTTAGGTAACTGAAACCCAGGAATGTTGACCCGACAGAGAAAGAAATGTAACAAGAGTTTGGGGGAAGGCGTATATAGAGGGGTGGAGGAGACAAGAGGGAGATAATTTCTGAAGTCCAGAAGGAAAAGTTTATTTTAGAAAACCTGTATGATTATGGAAGAAATTGGACAATCATGTATGACATGATTGAACTATGGAAAGATATATGTATTGGCTCCCAGCTTACAGCAAATAATATAAAAAATAAATAAAATAGAGGCTTAGATCCAGGAATGGGTTTTGGTTTCACACTAAATCCTAGCCCCAATTTAAGAGAAATCATCACTTCCATCAGGGCCCTGCCCAACACACACCTTCATGAAATGATCAGAGGATGAGGGTGCTACAGCAAAGTAAAGTAAGCAGATGGTGCCTGGTTATCAATCAGAATAATGTCTGAGGTTTTAAAATATTGTATTCAAATAAACATCCATCTAAGCGAGGAGTCAACTAAGTCCACGTGGAAGAAGCATACCAACTTGTCATGTTCAAAGATGACAATTGTAAAATTCTAATATGGTGAGAAGAAGAACATCAGAGCTGAAATTATGAACACAAATTTTCAGAGGGCTATGGGAGACAGAGGGTTTTGGGGAGCCCAAAACCCATCTGCAGAGTATCTGGTCAGACTGAGCTGCTGGCAGATCGGCTCTAGCCACAGGCAGAGGTTATTATAATCTTGATTATACTGGATCTAACTTGACACGTGGCCAGCTGACCACCCTATAAACATGACCTGAATTTGTTCTGGGTGCAAGTATCTCTTTTGGTTCCATGACAGAAATTTCCTCCCTGGCTTTTTGACTATTGTTGGGGGTCTTTTCCCTCTTATGTATTATTAGTATTTGTGTCTGTATACTATTATATTTTTAACCTTACCACCTCAGCGTGATTTTGTTTGTTATTGTATGCTGATGGGTCTCCCAGGTGTGAACCCAGGAGGATTGGATGCTTAATGATGATAATGGATACAAGGGGCTATCGGGAATACAGGGTTGGTGGGGGGGTGTGAGATAGGGCAGGAAAAGGGGTTTCAGGAGTAACTAATAAAGACAGGAAGGGGTGAGCTAACCAGGTCAGATTGTGATTGCCTAAATCATCTTAAAGGTGACTTAACCTTGTGGGGGGAATATTTTCAAATTGATGTGGGGGTGATTGTACAATTTTTATTGGTATGCTTGAGTGATTGAACTATGTAATGTGTAAATTACTTTCCAAAGAAACTGTTAAAAAACAAATAAACGCAGAAAACCTGTGGAACTCGGCAACTATGTCAGCCTTTGCTCTCTTGAGTATACTCAGACCCGCTGAAGCCGAATCCTTTAAAAAGGGGAAATAAGGTTTCCCAGAAAAAGTAAAACAGATAAGCTGCAGGGCACCCTTGTCTATCTATTCCTCTCTTAATCAAGCTGTTATCAGACCCAAGCTATTAACTACATTGCCAAGAGCTACAAAGATGTGATAATACAACACATTTTCTTTTGCTGGATTCAAATCTGCTTCCTTGTCTTGTTTACTTAGACTATTTCTGCATGCCTAGAACCAAATCGGTTTCATTTGGACAAGACTTACAGACTCTTTTGTTCTGAATGGTAAACATGTAACTTTCTATCAACTTCTCTTTAAAATATCACTAATATGCACAAAGTGGTAGAAAACTAGGTAACTAGGTTGGGGTGGGGCAGGAAACATTAACAGACAATTCACACAGAAGTTACTTTTAAAAATAGCACTAAAGCTAACAAAAATCTGTTTAAACTCACTTATAACTCGAATGAAAATTAAAACATCACCAAGTATGTTAGTCGGGGTAGCCTAGGGAAACAAACCCATAGAAACTCATAAGTGTATAAGAGTTTTATATAAAGGGTAATTGTACATTAAGAAGGTATTCCAACCCAGTCCATTCCAAGACAATACATTCGATATTAGCCCATATGTTCAATACCAATCTTTAAAGCCCTCTCCAGACTCACAAAACATGTACAATGACACCAAATTCAGGACAATCACAGGCCAGTGGGTAGAAAGTCTTCTGGATCCAGTGGTACTGTAAGCATCTCAGTGTTGGCTCCTCCAGTTCCCGGGACTGGATCAGGGTAGGTCCATGTGGCTTCTCCTCAGAGACGTCTTGCAGGAAATCAGCATTGTGTCTTGTTAGTAGAGCCTCTCCCAGGGAGTGAGGAGAGAGAGGTGTCTCTCACCTCCAAGGAGGATATACGGGATTTCCCAGAATTCTAAGGTGAAGGCCATGTCCACACAGAGGCCTAATTAGTTATGTCTTGACTGACAGGCCAGACTCCACCCCTTCATTCATAATCCTTTCATATTGAGACCAGATTATGTAGCTACTGCACCAAGATGCCATTTCTCACATCAGATTAGTGCACGTTAAAAATGACAACACATTTCGTTGGGGAGACTTTGTGGAAACAAGCATCCTTATATATTGGTGTTGGGAATGCTAACTGCAGATTAGTAAGAGATAAAACTAAAACACTTAGAACTTCTTATTTTGATGCTTACTCTAAAGTCAGTCTGCAATTGACAAATGAAGACAAACAATAAAAGGATTAATTATGGGATTAAGATGGAATAAAGTAGGCATGGCATTTATTTTGGTAAGCATGATTTGCAGAACATCCTACTTGAAAGTACCAACTCATCTCTTGACCAAAAAAATATATTGATAATTGTCTTTGCTCAAATTCAATTTTAGTTGTTGAATGTCTAGTGAAAAAATATTGTCTTCCTATTAAATTTTCAAGTATTGGAGACAATAGAAATTCTGAATGGGAAAATCTGGGTCTATGGGTTGCTTGACATAAAAATCAAGCAGATCCCTCAAGAACCCACTCTTTTGATTTGACCTTTTTCTTTTGTATCATATTGATAAATCCAAGATTCCTCCTTGTACCATAAAACCATCTTTCCTAGCTTCTATCTTACTTAAAAGATGGATGGGATGATCAATTCTTTGAGCCATCTGACATTTATGCAATACTTTTCTTCTTTTAGCATCTTCCTTGGCCTATAGTATTAAACATGACTTCTTGTTTCATGTTGAATAGAAGTATTGGGAGTAAGCAACCAAGTCATGTATTCCCATACATATCACTTAAAAATGAGGGGGAAGTAAGTTAATAAAAACTTAGAAGGAACAAACCCTCAATAAATGGTATTTTAAGAAACAAACTTAAGCATCAAGACTGATCCAGCTAAAAAAGTAGTTCTGAAACAGAAATAAAAAGAACAACAACAGAGGCAAATATGTGGGCAAATAACAATTGAACTTAGACTGTAACACTCTAAATAGAATAGATAGGTGACAGTAAAAATAAAATTAGGAGAACAGATGGTACATTCTATTAAAGTATTTGCAAATTTTGTATTATCCAGGAAAGAATAAAGATTTTCCCTGCTAGTGTAGTGCTTGAAGTGTTTATGCCAACTAAAGGGTCAGTCGTTCAAATGTGCCATCGGACTGGAAGGGGAACGATGTGTCAGTGTGCTTCCACCAAGATTTACCCGCCTGAAAACCTGCCGGGGCAGTGTTACTCCATCCTATAAGGTTGCCATGGGCTGAAAACGACGCCAAAGCCATGATTTTGGCGTTCTGTTTTCACTTCCTTTTGTGAACTCTGACATCTCCTCAGCATCTTAGAATACGGATTCCCCAGGTTTGGCAAATGGTAATAGCGTTTGACGTAACTCAAAGGCTGGTGGTTTGAGCCCACCCAGAAGCACATGAGTAAAATGAAAATTAGCTCCTGGAAACCCCGTGGAGAGCATTTCTACTGTGACACATCACGAACTGTAACCGACTTGACGGAAACCGTAGATGTTTGCTTTGGTTGGTCATTAGCTGTTGCTATGTGCATTTTGCTTGCGCGGTGAGGGTCTGGTCTTCAGGGCAGGCCTTGGATTTCTCCTTGGATTCTCCTCATTTGTCCTTCACTATTTCTGCAGCTTGATGAGTGAATGAAGAGGAGATGGATGGAGGAAGGTGAAAAAATACCCATTGGTTTAGTTCTACAACTATTATTACCTAACATTGGCTTACATTAAATAATGGAAAAACATGTTAAAACAATGTGATTGTCATCAGAACTATGAAATAAAGTGGGTTCCGAATTTGTATTTTGCAGCACAATTATTCACTTGCTTTAAAACTCAATCATTTAAATTTTAATGGATTACTAAACAAAAGAATAGCAAATCGAGGAAGGCATTACAAAATGGCCAGTCCAGAGCTCCCTTGGCAGTACAGCCGGTCACGCGTGGTACTATGAATATGGAAACACTTGCCATTACAAGCCACCCAGAAGACAGGTCTGGCAGGCTGCTTCCAAATGGTTACAGCCTTGAAAACACTACAGAGCAGGTCTACTCTGTACATTTAGGATCCTCGTGAGTCAGAATCCACTTGTCTGCCACCAACATAAGAAAGGGTCAGTTTGTCCTCAAGTGCTAATTTATCCTAGGAAAGAGTCCTCATTATCTTAAAAGTATTCTAGACCTATCATGCATCTGTGCATGATGCTCTCTCAGAATCTTTATATCACAATCTGTTCATTGTGAGACTATTTGTCATATCCTTAATTTGTTGCTGTGTCCATTAATCTATTGTTCTCAGTATTTTCACATTATAATTTCTGCTTCCTATCATTCTTATTATCTAGGAGACCTTCTAACATTGATAGATTCAAATAATTATGCCTGTGAGATGCATAGCAATTACTGCTTTGAGTGTTAATAAGCATTTATTCTGATTTTATTAGAAATAATGTTATAATGTTGAATTATAGCAATGTGTGAATTGGTAATGAGCTTCCCAAACAAAACTTCTGAAACTGTTGCCAAAAGCATAAGTAAACAAAGCTAGTTCCTTAAAATATTCCTCACTAAAATAAACATAAATGTTGCTAAGTAAAAGTACTAAAGCAAGTTTTCAGCAGTGAAATTCACTCCAACATCCTGATAAAAATTGCCTGAAGAGCCCTGAGCATACTTTTAAAGTGTTTGCTTTTCTTTGAAAGAATGTTTTGCAATGTTAGCTTGGAGTAACTTGATTCCTTTCTTTCCCCTAGAGATGATACATAAATGGTTATAATAGACAAAAGTAGTTTGTTTCATGACCTAAGATCATGCTCAGATACACAGGTTACCAAAAAGGTCAGCCTGATATCCAGGTAAGGGACGTTCAGTCATGTATGTGAATAACAATTGGTCTAAAAAATCAATAAATTGCAAGGCAAGTGACAAAAGTGATGGAACTGGAATATTAGAACACCATGACTGGCCCTAAAGTGTGGAGTTGTATATGAGAATTTTCCTTCAAATAATATGTTTGATTACCTTGTCGAGTGTGGTCTCAGTAGCAAGCATGATGCTAAGGTATCTGTCAATATGCTTACATATCACCAATTCACTATGATTTTGTGATAAAAGAAACTCATAGTGCTTTTCCAATCACCAGTAGAGATAATATGTTTAAAAATATGAGCTAATATATTCTAGGGAGATTTCTATATTGCTCTCTTCTAATGTCTACTGTGAGGTCTTTATTAAAGTACATATTTTAACCTCTTTGTACCTCAGTTTTTAAAATTTGTATGATGAAATTGATAAAATTCTTGAGGGCAATGTAATTAACTAGCATTTATGAAATGCTTTAAAAAGGGCACTTTGTGAGAGCAAATTATTTAAAATAAACAGGTAGTTTATGAGAACACCATCTGAATGTAGCCTCTGTTTCCTTTATAATGGTCAAAATATAGAAAAGGAGGTAATGCTCCTGGATTCATTTTATGAAATGTACATAATATAAAACCAGGCCAGAAAACAAACAAAGAAAATGTAGTGCTATCAAGTCAACATCAACTCATAGTGACCTTCGTGAATGAATTAGAACTGCACTTGGGGGTTCCTGAGTCTGTACACCTGTATGGGAACAAAAATCCTCATCTTTATCCTGAGGAATGACTGGTAGATTTGTAGGTTTGAACAAATGGCCCTGTAGTTAGCATATCAACAAGTAACCGGTGTACCAGGTTGTTCCTAAAGCCAGACAAGCACACCACTAAAAAAGAAAATCCTGCACGAATATCCCTCCTGAACCTAGGCTCAAAAATTGCCATCAAAATTGTAGCCAATAGAATCTAACATATCAAACAAAAGAAAACATCATGGTCTAAGGGATTTCCACCAGGTATGCAAAGATGAAACAATCACCATAACCTATTCCATAAACCATACAAAGGGAAAGAACCATATGATTATTCAAAAGCCAACACCCATTTCTGATTAAAATAGGCATATAAGGAAAATTCTAGAACTTAATTTAGGGCACATATATAAAACCAACAGCCAATTTTAGTCTTAATGTAATGAGACTGAAAGCATTTATCTGTGACCATGAACCATCAAAGCATGCCCTTTATCATCATTCAATGCAATTTTCTGTTGCAAGTAGTAGATGGAGTATTAAGGAAAGAAAGAGAAAGAAAATCAATAAAAAATTATTATTTTGACAAGGAAAAAGAAGCCAAACTACCTGTATTTGCAGATGATATGAACCTAGACATAGAAAACCAGCAAAATTCAGCAAGCCAATGACTAAAAATAATTGAGAGATTTAACAAAGCATCAGGGTACAAGATTAACATACAAACACCTGTCAAGTTCCTTTACACTAACAAGGAAAATTCCAAATCTAGGATAACAATACCATTTTCAAAATCCACCCAGAAGATGAAATATTATATATAAATCCAACCAGAGGAACAAAATCCCATACCAAAAAAATGGAAAAAACACAGATATAAGAAACCAACAGATCTACATAAATTTAGAATAGACTGTGCTTATGGATAAATATACTGAGCAGTGTAAAAATTTCAATATTACCCCAAAGTGATCAACAGGTATAATATAAACCTGATCCAAATGGTATCATCCTTTTTTAAAATAGAGGACAAAAACTAATCACCAACTTTACAATGAAAGGAAAGAGACCTTGAATAAGCAAAGCATTATTGAAGAAAAGAACAAAATATGAGGTCTAATTTTTCTTAATTTCAAAACTTACTGTCAATCCACCGAAGACAAAATAGCTTGGTACTAGTACAATTACAGACATATCGGTCAATGGAACAGAATG
The DNA here is from genome assembly GCF_000313985.2 of Echinops telfairi. Taxonomy (NCBI): domain Eukaryota; kingdom Metazoa; phylum Chordata; class Mammalia; order Afrosoricida; family Tenrecidae; genus Echinops; species Echinops telfairi. The sequence continues at coordinate 4,085,784 of NW_022111377.1, forward strand.
GAGAACTCAGATGAAAATCTATCCAACTATGAGAAAATGATCTTTAACAAAGGATTGAAACTCATTAACTGGGGGGAAAGTACTATCTTTAATAGATAGTACTGACAAACTGGATATCCATTTGCAAAAATAGTGAAACATTACCCAGAATTCACACCATGTACAGAACCAAGTCATGACGGATCAAATCCAGCAAGTAAATGCAAAACCTAAAAATATAAATTCTGTTAAAGAAAAAATAGTATAATTTTTGGTCCGTAGTACATGGCATAATACAATATGAAACAGATATTAAAATATACACAGCAAATGACACACTGGGAGACTCAATTCTCCTTGACATTAGAAACTTACTGGAAACACATTTTCTCACATACAGATTGGGACAGGTGGCGCCTCACAGACTATGAAAAAAATTGTCAATGATATATAAGACAAAGGATCAATCTCTAAAATGTGTAGAAAATTTAACACTTCAACAACAAAAGGACAAATCACCCAATTAAAAATGGGCAGAGGACATCAACAGACACTTGCTCTTTATTTTCAGCCAAACAATGGGTCAGTGTCAGGTGAAAGGAGCCCTGCGGGGGCTGCTGGATAGGCCTTGGGCTAACTGTAGGATAAGAGGTTGAAAACTACCTACCAGCGGTTCTGTGGTGGAAAGATGAAGCTGTCTGCTCCAACCTTCAGAAACCTTATATAGGGGCACTCTAAGAGAGGAGGAACTCAATGTCAGGGAGTATGGTTTGGTTTTTATTATGTGACCAACAATAACATAAGGGAGATATGCATTCCCAGAGCAGCCAACCTTTCCAAATCAAAAGGCAGCATTTCCTCCAAGACCAAATTTCAGAAAGGACAGGAAAGGAGGCGAGGGAAACACAAGAAGGAAGTCAGATGAGTGATGATATGTTATGGGGACTACAATCAAGGACATGAAACATTATGTATGGATTGTTGAAAGGAAAACTGATTTGAGCTGTGCATCTTCACTCAATTCACAATAAATGTTTTTTTTTAAATGAAATGAATCACTTAGAAAATGGTAATAGTAATTGACTTAATAGTACATGTTAGATACAGAATCCAAGGCTGATCTCTAGATGAAATGGTTTTCGATCATTCGTTTTTTCAATCATGGAACTTTTTCTTCCAAGAAATCTTTGACAATTTCTGGAGACAGATTTGATTGTCATTACTGTTGGAAAGAAGCATATCTGCAGTTGGATAGCATCTGGGTAGAGGGCTAGGCTGCTTTCACACGTTTTATAAAGGCGCAGAATAGCGCTTGCCCCAAGAAATTACCTAACCTCAAATGTCTCAGCAAAGTTTCAGAGGCTTCATTTTATAATTCCGTAGATAAGCTGGGACCTTGGGTTTGGATTTTTAATTCATAGCTTGTATAATCTGAAGCCTTGTATACCTCTTATAAATCTAAAAATACAAACCGGTGTCACACATAAGTGTTTAGTTTTGATACAATCACATTAAAATATTAATTTTACAGTACATTATATTACAACATTGACCATTTTGAACAATACCATTTTAAACTTCAGTAAAAAGAGAAATTGATTGATACACAACTAAAGGAAAAAACTTCAACAATAAAATTTCCCAAAGAACCTATGCTCTCTAAACAAAGAATATATTAAATATTCTCAAAAAGATAAAAGAGAAATTATATGCATTAAATGAATCAAACCAAAATGAATCAATATATATGCTCCTTTTAATGAATTTGCTTGTACTGTCAGAGGATTGGAAACTCCAATATTAAAAGAGCAGGCAGGCTGACAATAAAGGCAAGATCTTATGTAGTTATCTTGAAAAACATACCTGGAATTACTGTAAATTAAACCTTTAGTTGCTAACTGCAAGGTTGGTAGTTCAGATCCACCAGCTGCTCCATGGGAGAAAGAGAGACAGTCTACTCTCAAAAAATTTATATCTTGGAACGACGACACAGGGCTGTCATGGGTCAGCGGTGCCTCAAAGACGGTGGGTTTCTTGGGACATATCTTTTGCTTCTTTGAGATAGCTCAATATTTGATCTTACAACCATCAATTGATTAGAGGAAGCCCATTGGATGAGGTCAACTGATTGTAGATGTTAACCACATCCAAAAAATGCCTTCAGAGCAGCACTTAGATTAGTGTTTAATTAAATAGCTGTGGACCTTAGTCTAGCCCAGTTGATACATAAGAATAACCATCACACCTTTAAAGTAATTATTGATATATTTGGATTAATCTCTATCATGTTCATAACCATTTTCTGTTCATTGCATTTGTTTTCTCCTTTTCCCTTCTTTACTGAGTTCTCTGTTTGAGCATTAATATTGGCCAGTTGTTTCTCTTCTTAATATATCATTTATCCTTTTTTTAAAAAGTTCATGATTGACCTAGAAGTTTCAATATACATATTTAACTAGTTTATCTTTCAAATAACAATATAACTACTTCATGTATAGTTCCTTTAAGTAGGGTAGTTCTAGTTACTCCTTAGCTTCCATTATGTCACTACTATTATGTATGTTATTTGTGTCCATGTGAAACTCACCCAATATATTTATTATTACCCCTTTTTTGAGTGATAATTTTGCTGGGCAGAAATCTGTGTGTGGGTTGTATCTTTTCCACACATTTTTTAACTAATTCCCTGTACTGTCTACTTGTTTCTGTTGAGAAGCCCAATGTGTCTTTTTGGGAAAGATTCCATCAAAACTGAACATTTTGTGCAGAAATGGCAAAACAATTCTCATGTACAGGAGGCTACTAAAGCTAGAGTAGACTAGACGATGAACTAAATGGGAAAGTTGCTGAGCTTCAAACCCTGAGACTAACACGCTGGAAGATCAACCTATTGATTTACAAAAACAAATGTCATTGAAATATGATTGGAATGTTTCTGCTTATTGTATTACAACATAACCATACAATCACAGCAAATACTACTGGAGCTTTATTAGAGTTCATTTTAAAAATGTAAAAAAATTATGTAACATTGGACGTTGAGTCACTGCAAAAAGAAACCTTTGATTCTTTTAGTAGAACTCTCGAGAATGATCCTACTGATTATTTGATTGCGCAGATCGCTTAAGAATGATCCGGCCTTGCCCCTCATGGCTGGTGGCAAAGACTGGCACAGAGCATAGGTCCATCTGCAATTGTGTTAATACTTGTATTGTTTATTATTCTCCTAGTAGTTCAGATTCTGGAAGAGATTAAGTCATGCGGAAGCCAAAAAAAAGGCTCAAATTAATTTAACTTTAATTTTAAAAGACTATTCTAGAGAGGAACAAATCTCATTTTGGTTTGCTGTTGAAAAAATTATGGTAAATGAATTGCAATTACTGTCCCTTGTCTGGATTAAAAATTGTACACATGTCTTAACTGTGTTTTGTGTGTAAACTCCTATGAAGATCGTCTTCTTCTTTTGAACTGGCACATTCCATAGATAAGCAGATGGACTTCGAGCAGTTATTCAACAAATCCACATAGAAGAAGCACATCAGCATATGTGATTTGGATGCGTCAAAGGAAAAAGGTATTAGAGCTTAAATTGTAAACACCCAGTTGTTAAAGGTTATAGAGTACAGTAGAAACCCCAAACTCGTGTGCATAGTAGTTAGTATGGTTGGACAACCGAGGATTGGAAACATTTCTTTGATGTTTTGAATTTTGTTGAGTACAAGCAAGTGAACATGACCCATATCAATTTGACTCTAATTCGAAAATAAAAAGAGGAAACGGGGGAGCAAAGTTGTTTGCTCCTTAGACAAAAAGGACAAGACCACAACCTACCACAGTTCAAGACCCATGGGAGCATGCTGACAGCTAAACCTAGGGAACTGATGTGGAGATTTCAAATTTAGGTCAACACAAGACAGTGTCTTGGATGATAATAGTTACAGGACTTTTTTCCTTTAGAAACACCTTGCCCATGTAAACCTTTTTTTTTTTTGTAATCTTTTTCCAGGAAAAGTTAGGTAAGAATGGTGCCAAGGTCTTTTTTTCCTGAACATTTTCTTCATTTCTGTTATAAAAGAAAGTTTTCTTGAAACAATTTGGTAGAAAGTGTATTGATAGATATTGAAACCATCTGCGATAGGTAGGTTTATTGTGCCAATCTGGCCAATAAACACATGTGGGATTAATAAGTTTGCAGTTTAATTGAAGGGCAAAGAAATAAATGGCTCAGGGAGCCTCACCTTTCTGTCTCTTGCTCTTTTGTGATTGGACCAGTGTGTGGTTGCCTTAGCTAGTTCTCTGCCTCAACTTTCGAGCAACACTACCTATGGGACACCCAACCTGTGGGCCTTGTCTGTACAGTTTGAGGTTCCTTTGAAACCTGCTTCACTACACTGCTGGTGTATACATCACTTGAACTGGGTACTTTCAGACCCTGTCATCTGGCTGACAGTTGGTAACCGTCCTGATGTTTGCTGCTTGTGGCCAGACTGCCTATATTGCTCTGTGGAAGACTCAGCTGTCTGCTTCCTTGACCCAGCAGCCCTCGTGAGTTGAAGGAGTGCCAGTGTATTAACTCCCTCACAGAAGTGAGTTGAACTGAGCCATTTTTACTGCTCTGTGGCCTAATTAGCTGTTTATTTCTTCATATTCTCTCTCTCTCTCTCTATCTAGATATATATACATATATCTCTATATATGTATGTGTGTGTGTATGTATATATTAATAAGTGTCCTGGTTTGTTTCTCTAGAGAATGCTCTCTAGCACACCATATTAACAGTTAACTTACTCTGCAGAGAGAGGGTATTAGGAATGCTCTCAGCATGGTAGGTGATGGCTATACCACCCTGGCCAGCAGCTTTGCGTGGAAACATGCCAAATGTAACAAGAACTTAGTTCCTTTGGTTTAGGGTAGCCCCATTCTCCTACCTTTCCTTTCCTCACAGGTGATGCTATGTTTGAGTGCATTACTGCAGCCATTATACCAACCCACTTGATTGAAGATCTTCTGTATTCTCAGTGCTCTAATTGACCAAGCATGTTATCCTGTGTCAGTAACTGGCCTCTTCTGATAACATGTCCAAAGCCTGTAAGACATAATTTCATCAACCTAATTTCTGTGGACCGTTCTGGCTGTGCCTCCTCCAAGAGAGATTTTTTTGTTCGTCTGACAGTTCATAGTACCATCAATATTCCTTGCCAGTGCCATAATTCAAATGCTTTTCATTTGAATTCTTATGAGGCAGATTTTCAGGTTTGGGGATCCAAGTAAAATGAAATTCTTGACAATTTCAATGTTTTTTCTCCATTTATCACGATGTTGGCTAGTAGCAAGATTGTGGTTTTCTTTGTATTGAATTGTAACCCTGACTGAGTGTTGTAATCTTTAATCTTCATCAGTGTTTCATGTCATCTTTACTTTCAGCAAGCTAGGTTGTGCCATCTGCTTACCACAGATTATTAATGAGCCTTCCGCCAATTCTGATACTCTGTTCTTCTTCACACAGTACAGCTTCTTCGATTATTTTCTCAGCATGTAGAGAGAAGAGTGTGGTAAAATAGTAC
>NW_022111377.1:4092730-4093936 GCF_000313985.2 Echinops telfairi
TATCATCAAGGTAAAATTTTCCAACTACTCTTCCTTTCTGATTGTTTCCAATTTTGCATTTGATTATCAATGCATCGCAATTGCATGTTTGACCAATTTCAGAGTGAAAAAGTTAACAGAATTCTTTAGTTTTATTTTAATCTCTGGCATTAGTGGTTGGTGTGTAAATTTGAACAATAGTTGAATTATCCGGACTCTTATACTTCAAGACAAATTTTGAAATGTTCTTTTGGATCGTGAATAAGATTACCACTGCTGTGAATTTATAATTCCCAGAATAGGTAAAACAAATGATTTGAGAAGCTGGACTATAGAGAGAAACATATAGCATTGGGAATGGAGGAAGTCTCATTAGCAACAACTTTACGTATTCAAAGCAAAGTTGACAGGAGATCTAGCACAGCAACGGGCTCCAGCATAGCGATGATCATGAGATTGTGCAGGACCAGACAGTGTTTTGTTCTATTGAACATATGGTTGCTTTGAGTTGAACCAAACCAACAACACCTAACAACAATTACAACCCTCACCTAGGTGGAATATTATAGGCTTTTATATGCCTCCAAACAGCATTACTTCCATTCTTTTCCTCATTCTCTTCTTAAAAAGAATAACATATTCAGGGTTATGTGTATGTTAATGTCCTTTAGGACTCTTTAATCTCATTTTAAAGTGCTGTAGAAAGTAATGAGCTACCCAAAGAAAGCCTGACGGGCCTCTAAATAACCAGAAAGGTACAGCTAATCTCTTACAACCAAACCTTGTGAAAAAGCAATTTGTACATTAATGATAGAAGTAACACATCTCCACTTGAGGATTAATCCTCATCTTCCATGACACAGAATCACCTCCTAGATGTACAGGAAGAGGAAACATAGACAAGGCAGGAGTTAGTGGAGTAAATCTTACATGATCCACATGCATGCATAGTGCTGTTAAAAAATAAAAAAAGAAATGAGAAAGAAAGAAAATCTCATTAGCACCTTATCTCATGGAGCACTTAAAGGTAATCAGCAAAGGAGGGGGGGGTCTTTCAGTGCAATTAGTGGTTGTTAAATTTAGAGAAAATTAGAAGGACTATTCTTCATTCAGTTCCCAGTCAACTTTGAATCACTGGGTTGGATTTTTTCAGGGTTGATTCATTAAGGAACAGTCACAGCAGGTGTAGTTTTACATGTTAAAATAAGAGGAAGCATAGTTTACATC
>NW_022111377.1:4105748-4107558 GCF_000313985.2 Echinops telfairi
AATTGAAGAATTCTACCAAACACTTCAGACTGAAGTTGATCAATCATGCAATCAAGATGCATTGATAATTATTGAATATTGGAATGCAAATTTTGAAAACAGAGAAAGGAACAGTGGATGGAAGCTGGACTTGGGGAGAGGAATGAAGTTGAGGATCACATGATAGAATTTTGCAAAACTAATGACTTGCTCATAGCATATATCTTATTTCAATAGCACAAAAGGCAACTGTACACATGGACTTCTTCAGATGGAATACACAAAAATCAAACTGAGTACATCTATGGGAAGACTTGCTGGAGAAGCTCAATATCAACATCGAAAACCAGACCAGCGGCCAACTGTGGATCAGACCACCTATTGTTCACATGCAAATTCAGAGTGATGCTTCAGAAAATTAAAACAAGTCCACAGGAGCCTAAATATGACCTTGAGTCTATCCCATCTGAATTTCAAGAACGGATTTGATGCAATGAACACTAATGACAGAGGACTGATGAGCCGTGGGAGGACATTCATGTAGAAAGCAAAAGTTTTTTAGAAGACAAGGGAAAAAGGATCTAAGTGAATGTCAGAAGAGACTCTGAAAGTTGCTCTTAATCGTAGAGTAGCTAAAACAAGTGGATGAAAGGATGAAATCAAAGGACTGAATAAAAAATCTCATAGGGCAACCAAAAAGACAAAGCTAAATATTATTATGAAATGTGCAAAGACCTTGAATTAGAGAACCAAAAGGATTATGCTCAGCATATCTTAAACTAAAAAGAAAATATGAAAAAGAAATTCAAGTTGCAATTTGAACACTTTTATGGCAAAATATAAAATGATGCAGGAAGAATCGGAGAAGATGGAGTTACTGTAGCAAAAATAACTAGTCGCCATTGCAGCATTTCAAGAAGTAGCATATGAGCAAGAACCAATGGTGTTGATGGAACAAATTCAAGCTGAATTGAAGCCATTGACCAAGAATGTCTCCAGGAATTAATGAAATAGCAATTGAAATGTTTCCGCAAGTTGATGAAGCACTGGAAGCACTCATTTGTCTATGCCAGAAATTTTGGAAGGCTGACTAGAAAGGATCAATATTTGTACCTATTCCAAAGAATGATGATCCAATAGAAAACTCAAACTATAGAACATTATTATTGACATCACATGCCAAATATTTTTGCTTAATATCATCCAGGAGTTGCAGCAGTACATTGACAGAGAGCTGCCAGAGGTTCATGCCAGATTTAAAAAAGGATGTGGAACAAGATATATCATTGCTGATGTCAGATGGGTGTTGGCTGGAAGCAGAGAATACCAGAAAATCGGTTTACTAGTGTTTTATTGTCTATGCAAAGGCATTATACTATTTGGATCATAACAAACTATGGATAAACTTCAGAAAAATTTTAATTCCATGACACTTCATTATGCATATGGGTAAATTGTACCTGAATTAAGAGGTATTTATGTGTGAACAGAACAAGGGAATTCTGCATAGTTTAAAATCAGGAAAGGTGTGTGTTAGGGCTGTTTCCTCTTACCATACTTGTTCAATCTGTATGCTGAACAAATCATCAGAGAAGTTGAGCTATGTGAAGAAGAATTCAGCATCAGGATTGGAAGAAGGCGTATCAAACACCTGCTATCTACAGATGACACAACCTTGTATACTGAAATTGAGGACTTAAAGCACTTGCTGATGCAGATCAAGAATTCCAGCCTTCAGTATGGATTACAGCTCAGTGTCAAGAAGGCCAGACTTCTCACAACTGTACCAAGAGGTAGCATCATGATAAATGGATCAAAGATTGAAGTTATC
>NW_022111377.1:4108063-4126215 GCF_000313985.2 Echinops telfairi
GACTTCCAAAAAGAAAAAAAGAAAAAAGAAAATACTACAGACTTCCAAAAGAGATCTGTCTTGGAAGAAGTACAGCTAGAATGCTCCTTAGAGAGAAAAGAGTGGTGAGACTTTGTCTGCACTTTGGATAGGTTTTCAGGAGACATACCCTGGAGAAGGGTGGAGGGGTAGCAAAGCCCACAAGATGATTGACACCATGGCTGCAACAATGGGCTCAAGCAGAGGTATAATGGTGAGGATGGTGCAAGACGTGTTTGGTTCTGCTGTGCAAGGTCACTGTGGGCTGGAGCTGACTTAATGGTACCAAACAACAGCGAAACCTCACATGCCCATCTGGAAACAAGTGTGAGAGCCAGACGCTTTACAAAATAAATAAATAAAAATCGTTGCCATCAAGACATCAAGACAAGACTAAATTTGGCCCAAAAGGTTACAGTAGAACTAACTGCTTCTATGGATTCTCAAGGCTGTGATTCTTTAAAGGAACAGAAAGCCTCCTCTTTCTCACTCACAGAACATCGTGTATTCAAACTGCTGACCTTGCGATTAATAGCCCAACAGGTAACCCACTATGTTACCAGGACTCCTCTTCCGGCTGATAGCTAGGTGCTTAAGATTCATCAGGCTTGAATTATGTATAAACCCGTGGGGAACTGGCATGTGAGACACATATGACTTCATTTTCTTTACTAGTGGGAAGGAGACGCTAGTGCACACCAGCCCAAGGCTGATTCCTGTGAAGGAGATGCCAGAGGGTGGCCATATTCTCCACCTGTCTTTATTGTGTTCTGAAATTTTTAAAGGCTTGAATTTCTGAGTGATATTTATAGAAAATTCTCACATAATAAAATATTCCTTCATATCATTTCTCATTTTATAAGACACTCTACCTTTGATTACCTGTATTCCTAAAATTTTTCATAGGTGGTGTTCACCAAGATAAGTTCTATTGCATGCATTTAGAGCTTTACATACAACACATGCAAGATTCATAATCATTTAACATAAATATAACAACCTGGTAATCACTTCAATTAAAGAAATCATATTGGTTCACTTATTTATCCTTGACCTTTTATATTTGAGAGCTTATATTTGAAACATTGCTTTCAATTTTTATCTCAGCAAATATGAGTATTCTTCAGCTGCATTTTCTTGTCATAATTAATTCCTATTGGAAATTTTCATTACCAGGAGTTGGAAGACTGATATAGCGAAAGGGCTTGACTTCCTCAGGCCAACTTTAGGCTGGAATACATACAGCTGTAGAATTCCAGGAAGTATGGAAGCTGTTCAGGAAATGATGGAGGAAGCTTGCATAGCACCAGAGAGAATAGTTTGGCACTTCAGCATAGGGCTTTATAGTCTCCAATCTGGGCTAAAACCAAATGGGAGGGAAAAGAGTTATGTCTTTCTCCTTAGGTTTTGACATGTCTTTGGCTGCTCACTGAACACCCTGTTTACATTTGCCAGGTGAGGTTCATAGTAATCTGCGATGCACTCAGCTGTTGCTCTTCCTGATAGCTCATAAATTTCCCTACATTTACGTTTTAGCTGTATTTTTCTTTATAAGATCTTAAATCACTATGTACAAGTGCCTGGCTTCATATAAAGCAAAGTGTGTTCTTAATATTGTATTACACATGTTGATTTAATCTATTCAGAGTCAATATTCCTTGAAGTAGCAGCATTTATATTTTGATAATTCACAGCCATTGAGTCAATTCCGACTCACAGAGTCCCTATAGACCGGGAAGGAGCTGCCCTGGGTGCGTTTCTGAGACAAACTATAGAGCACCTGGTGGATATGAACTGCTGACCATGAGTCGATTGAAACCACTGTGTCACCAGGGCTCCTTCTAAAATATATTTAGTATCGAAATATCTAAAAAGGAAATTACCATGGCCATTTTTTTTTACCCAGAAACCAATAACCAAAAATATAAATGAATTACTGGAACAACAAATGTACTTATATCTTTTTTAAAAATTCACTTTATTGGGGGCTCATTCAACTCTTAGCACAATCTGTGCATATATCCATGGTATGTGAAGCACATTTGTACATTTGTTGCCCTCATCATTCTCAAAACATTTGCTTTCTACTTGAACCCTTGGTGTCAGCTCCTCCTTTTCCCCCTCCCTCCCCATTCTCCCCTCTCTCATGAACCCTTGATAATTTATAAATTATTATTATCTTGTCATATCTTACACTGCCCTATGTCTCCCTTTGCCCACTTTTCTATTGTCCATCCCCAAGGGAGGAGGTCACATTTAGATCCTTGTAATCGGTTCCCCCTTTCTATCCCACCCTCCTTCTCCCCTCCCAGTATCGCCACTAGCACCACTGGTCCTGAAGGGATCATCTGTCCTGGGTTCCCTGTGTTTCCAGTTCCTAGCTGTACCAATGTACATCCTCTGGTCTAGCCAGATTTGTAAGGTAGAATTGGGATCATGATAGTGGTGGGGAGGAAGCATTTAAGAATTAGAAGAAAACTGTATATTTCATCGTTGCTGCACTGAACCCTGACTGGCTCCTCTCCTCCCTGCGACCCTACTATAAGGGGATGTCTACTTGTCTACAGATGGACTTTGGGACTCCAATCTGCACTCCCCCTCATTCACAATGATAGGATTTTTTTCTTTGAAGCCTGATACCTGATCCCTTTGACACCTCGTGGTCACACAGGCTGGTCTTCTTCTTTATGTTTTGTTGCTTCTGAGCTAGATGTGTACTTATATCTTAAGAGCTTTTCCAATTCTTCCCATTTGGACTTTTGGTTAAAATGTTACTTCACATGGAAAGGATTAACAGCTGAGCAGTGGCTCAGCCTCACAAGATTCCCGCAGTACCTAAGCAATGAATTCAGCTTGTCCTCTTTCTATTCATACTTTAATATTTACCAACAGAGATATAAAGGTGGCATTATTCTAAAAAGAGGGGATTTTAAAAGGCTATATCTATTTTGAATCATCAGTAAAGTTATGTATTGGGGATGAGTTCTGTGTGGCCATTGTAATGGATTACCTAACACAGCATAGATGTAGAGTGGTGTGGGAGGAACAGTGGTGTCAGCCTAGTAACAAAGGATACAGCAAGTGTGGAGGTATGCCAAACCCTTGCCTCACCTCAGGGCAGTAAGGAAGCCACAGGAGGTTAGATATGTCAGCTTCCAATGCCACCGTCCTCAGTCAGTATCCCATTATTACTCAGCATTACTACTATACTATATATACTTAAGGGATACAAAAATATATAATAAATAAGAATATATATATAGTTTAGTCAAAGTGAACATTTTGCACCTTTGTAAAAATGAGATAAAACTTCAAGTTTTGAGGTTATGATTAACTTTCTTTATTTGCTCATTTATCTTCTATAAAATAAGTAGAAACCATCATTTTCAGGACTGAGAGTTTAATGAAGACATCCTTTTAAAAACATACATACTTGGAGAATAGTACCTTCTTAAATTATTTGTGTAATATACTTGAGAAATGCTTCTTACTATATCATCTTCCAGAAGATTTACAATTTATATAGTGCATTAAAGGCTTAGTGAAATCTTATTGTAACATATAATGCATATATTTGTCTTTATATATTTATGCACTTTCCTGATCTTGTTTGAACATGATGATAATTTTTTCAGGTAATGCATAAAAACAGCCTAATAAATTATTTTCTGTCTTCATTTGATATAATTTGGAAATGATTCGTTGTAGGCATTGTTGAAAAATTTGCCAAAGAAGCCTATGTTTATACGTAAAATATCATTATTGCTTTCTCTTGTTGTTATTCATGTTTATTTCTCATTTGAAATTCTTTCCCTATAGTGATTTTTTTTGTCAATGATACTTCTAAGATACTGCTCATCCAAATCATTTGAAATCTTATATATTGTGTTTTCATAAATGTGGCTGATATTTTACCTCTTTTTTGACTGGAGTTACGTTAACAATTGTCTTCTTATTTCCCGATTATTCATTTATCTAACACAAGAATTCATTAGGCAGTTTAACTTTGTCTCTATCTGTCCAAATGCTGGAGGCATGAAGAAAAGCATTCATAAGCTATTAATACTTCCATACTAAAAATATTTCCTTTCAAATAACATCTTTGTTTCAGAAAGCATTCATTGTATTAGTCACTTGTTAAATGATACACACACACACATACACACAAGATGATTGGTGACAATTCTTCAGTTGAAGAGTACAAACTGAAGGAAAGAAGGAGAGACCATTTTCTCAGATGAGTGCATGCTTTTCTCTATGGAAACTGAAGCAGCCATGCCAAAGTTTCTTTGTCTGGCTTCCAGTACTATCAGAGCATCAACTCAAAGGTTCAAATGTTCTTTTTCTTCTTGGATATTACCAGTTATAACCTGTTGATGTAAAATTGAATTTAGAAGCTGGGACTGCCATAATAGTAACTATACAGACACAAGACTATGGTACCATTGTTATCTGAGTTTCCAAGGCAACCACCTACAAGAAAGGTTTCATGTAAGCCAGCCGTTTCTAAGAGAGAGATGTTCTGTAATCAGTCATAAAGTTACATAAGGAAATTTTAATTAAAATCATGTTTTAAGGAATGAATGTGCCATTTAATTGTCCTCTGTTTTCCACACTGTTATCTGCTAGAAGTGTTTCCCACAGTATGTGTGTGAAAACGCAACATGGGGCACAGATTCTGCCATCAATTTAGGCAATTAGCCTTTCATAATAGTTTTTATTTGGGGGTAAAAGGAAATCATTTACACTTCAAATATTTTATTCTATACCCTAAATACACCATTGCAATTTTAACATTCCATATCCATCAATAAATAGCTGCAAATACATTTTGTACCTATTCCAGTGTCACAAAAGGAGCTATTTGCAACTTTGTAAGTTTATTATTTCATACCAATCAGAAAGTTTTAGAAATAACATTGGCTTTGACAGTTGAGAATTGACACTTTCATTATATACTGATTATATGTACAAGGGCAAGCCAAAAGTCTTACTACAAAATCAAGGAAACATTTATTAAACAAAATTATCAAAACGGGAAGCCCTTGTTTCTTGACATGTCCTTCAGGGAGGTTTATACACTACTGATGGTGGTGTGTCCTTCTCTCAACGCTTCCTTAAATAATCCTGTGCTCTTTGAATCGCACTATATGACAATGGCACTTTTGATGCCGTCAAAGTACTCAAATCTTGCTACTTTAAATCGTTCTTTGAGTGTGGAGAATAAAATGAAGTCTGAAGGGGCAGTATCAGGGCTTTAAAGTGTACGAGGCAGCATTTCCCAATGACGTTCTCATAGGCCAGTCCTCTCTACCTTTCCTGAGGGGAGAAAACATTCTGTGATGTGACTCTCCTGGCCTTTTATTCACCAATGCAGTTGTGAACTTTTAAAACATTTCTTTCTAATATGTCCCAAGAATCATCCATTGCCCTTCAAGGAAATCTATCAATATTGGCCTTTGGGAATCCCATAAACTTCTGAACTGATCTGTCTTAGAGTTAACCAACACCGTTATCTTCTGGGGCCCCTGCTTTGATTTGACCTTGCTCTTTGGATCTTATTAATAGATCCAAAACTTGTTCCTATTTATGATGTATTACATAACGTTTTCTTCTTTAGTTTCTTTGTGGCTTAAAAGACCGATGGAAAGATCAGATCTTTGGGCTAGATGAACTGTGTGCAATGTTTTTGGCTAGCATCAACTCACAGAACATAAGGAAACCAAGCTTTTCTCTTATACTAGAAAGCGCTGAACCATGTGAGATAACGATTTGTTGCAGCAATGGTAATTCTATAGTTTTCTTCCACCAATTTCGAGATATTAGCTATGCATTCATCTATGTTGATGATTTTCATCTCTGGATTATCTTCTTAAATGACTTAATTCATATAAAAAAACTTTTATATGAGGCAACATTCATATACTTGTTATAGAACTTAAAAAATTTAGGAAGATGTCTCTGAGTTTTCTTTATAATTTAGTATTAGACTACAAAATTGATTTTTTTTCATGTGGCACAAAGGTCCCCATTTTGTTGAAAGCACCCTAAGGAGACAACAAATATCTTACTGAGATAACTTATCTACAGTCATCCACCTCTCACAGAGATATGTTTGAACATATGAGCTGAAATCTGGTAGCAATTTTTTTACCTAACGTTTATCATGAAATATATTTTTTGTATTTGTATATGTACATAGAAAATATGACTGTTTTAAAAATACTCAATCAAATTATTTTTTTAATAATTTTGAACTATTTATATATGTAGATATATAAGAAATGATTAAGATATATACACAGAAAATAGTTTTTAATGCATAAAAATATTTTCTGTGTACTGAAATATATTTATATTTTGAGATATCTAATATATAAATATATGTATATATAAAAATTCAATACATAAATATATTTATATATTATTTGCTGAAATTTTACTACATAAATATATTTAAAATTATGCTGACATATATTTATGTTATATATTTAAGTATTTTTCTATGTTGATTTATATAAATGCATATATAGAAAATGCATTTCATTTATGTTGGAAGTAGATTTCATATTATACATATATATGTACTGAAATTTCAAAATAGCCAGCTAGACCATGAATAAGAGCAGAGAAGGATGGATGCATTTGGATTATGATTCAAATTTATTGTCTAGCTGTCCATTTTGAAAACTTGGAAACAATTCAAATTCAAACTTGAAATCATAATTCAAATGCATCTTTCTTCTCTGCTCTTATTTATTTATGGTGTTGGTGAAGGATATTGAAAATACCAAGGACTGTGAAAATTACATACAAATCTGCCTTGGCGAAAGTGCAGCCAGAATGCACCTTAGAAAGGAGGCTAACAAGACTTAGTCCTATGTCATTTGAATCCTATATATGGATCAAGAGAGAGCATTCCCTGGAGACAGAAAACATGCTTGGTAAAGCGGAGAGTTAGCCCAAAAGGAAGACCCTCAACCAGATGAATGGACACAGTGACACGAACGATGAGGATATTAGCACTAGTATTTATTTATTAAACACAATTTTAACAACTGGGGAACTCAATATTGTAAAAGTGACAAATGGATGGTCTTCTGCAAAACCTTTAAAGAGAAATGCCTAGCATATTTTAATAAAGTCTAATGTTATATACTGTCTATACTCGAATATATGCCAAGTTTTTCAGCACATTTTTAATGCCGTTTCTGTGGTAAAATTAGGTGCCTCGGCTGATATTCGGGTCGGCTTATATTCGAGTATATACGGGTAATTAGATAGTTAACTATATATTTTGGTTCTTGGAATGTTCTTTTGGATATACGCAATTTCATTTTTGTTAGGCACCATCAAGTTAGTTTCAACTCATGGCGACCTCTTCTGAGTAAAACGGAGCCAAACCCTGCCGGGCCTGCACCCCCTTCACAGTTGTTCTTCGGTGGAGCCCACAGTGCGGTGCCCGTCACTGTGCCGAGACATTTTGCCAAGGGCCTTCCTCGTGTTCACTGCCCCTCAACTTTACCAAGCATGATGTCCTTCAGGGATTGGTCTCTCCTGAAAACATGTCCAAAGTACGTGACACAATGGTTTGTCATCTTTGTTCTAAAGAGCATTCCGGTTGTACTTCTTCCAAGACAGATCTATTTGTTCTTTCGACAGCCCATAGTACTTTCAATATTCTTCACAAACACTGTAATTCAAATCAACTTTTCTTCCATCTTCTTTAGTCAATGTCTCACTTTCACATGCATGTGAGGAAACCAGGACTACCATGGCCTGGGCTGGGCACACCTTAGTTCTGAAAGTATTATCTTGCTTTTCAACAGGCTAATGAGGTGTTGTACACCAGATTTACCCAATGCACTGTGTCATTGAGCTCTTGACTGCTGCTCCCATGAATATTCATTGTGAATATTCAACTTTTCTCCATTATCATGATGTTAAGTATTAGTTTGGAATTGAAGATTTTTAATTTTCATTACATTAAGTTGCCATCTATACTGAAGGCTGCCTTGACCTTCATCAGCAAGTCTTCAAGCCCTCCTCACTTTCAGCAAATAAGGTTGTATCATCTGCATCTCACGGGTCATCAATAAGCATTCCTCCAATTTTTTTTTCACTCTCTATACTTTATGTTTAATACCTGTATGCCAGAAAGGAATCTTTATGTCCTTGGGCCAACATTTTTAAGCACAGTACATCATCTGCCTTCAAGAAAACATTTGTGGGAATTACTAGAGAGACTCGGTTCAAACAGCTGCCTTAGATTTTTGTCAGCTTGTGAAC
Organism: Echinops telfairi; assembly: GCF_000313985.2. Taxonomy (NCBI): domain Eukaryota; kingdom Metazoa; phylum Chordata; class Mammalia; order Afrosoricida; family Tenrecidae; genus Echinops; species Echinops telfairi. Next base: position 4,116,371 of record NW_022111377.1, read on the forward strand.
ATATCATAATTCACAGTCATACTTGAACTGCCAACATCTACCACAGGTTTTATAGCTTCTTTACAGTAGTAACTCTCTTCAACAGTCTACTAATCTGATAAGATTTTTTTTTAAATAAGTTTATTGGGGCCTCGTACAACTCTTATCACAAGCCACACATCCATCGTGTCAAGCATATTTATACATCTGTTGCTATCATCATTCTCAAAACATTTTCTTTCAACTTGAGCCTTAGGTATCAGCTTATTTTTTTGCCCTCCCTCATGAACCCTTGAAAATTTATAAATTATTTTGTCATGTCTTACACTGTCCCAGGTCTCCCTTCACCTATTTTTCTTGTGTCCATCCCCCAGGGAGGAGGTTATATGTAGGTCCTTGAGATCCGTTCGCCCTTTCTATGCCCCGCCCCACCCCATATAGCCACTCTCACCACTGGTCCTGAAGGGGTCATCTGTCCTGGATTCCCTGTGTTTCCAGTTCCTATCTGTACCAGTGTATATCCTCTAGTCTAGCTGGATTTGAAAGAAGCACACCAGCCTGTGTGATCACGAGGTGTCGATGGGATCAGGTATCAGGCATCAAAGAACAAAAAAAATCATATCATTATGAATGAGGGGGAGTGCAGAGTGGAGACCCAAAGTCTATCTGTAGGCAACTGGACATCCCCTTATAGAAGGGTCCCAGGGAGGAAATGAGCCAGTCAGGGTGCAATGTAGCAATGGTGAAAACACACAACTTTCCTCTAGTTCTATAATGCTTCTTCCCCGCCCACTATCATTTTCCCAATTCTACCTTCCTCCAATCTTGATATGGCATTTTTTCTTTACATAGGCCAGCATATTTGATTATTTGCTCAGCCTAGAGATTGAATAAGTATTGTGAGAGGATACAAAACTAATACACACTTTTCCTTAAACCATGTAGTATTTCCTTGTTCTGTTCACACAATTGCCTCTTAATTCATCTACAAGTTCTGCAGGAGCACAAGGAAATGTTCTGGAAGTCATTTCCTTCTCAAGGCTATCCACAGTTTGTTATGCTCCACACAGTCGAATGCCTTGGTATTGTCAAAAAAACACACATAAACATCTTTCTGGTATACTCTGTTTTCATTCAAGATCCGTGTGACATCAGAAATCCCTTGCTCCATGTCCTCTTTTGAATCCAGCCTGAAGCTCTGACAGTTCCCTGTCAAAGCATGGGTGCAACTGATGTTGAATGATCAGCAAAATTTTACTGGCATGTGATATCAATGATATTGTTCTATAATTTGAGCATTCTGCTGGGTCACTTTTTTTTTTTGGAATTGGTACAGATATGGATCTCTTCCAGTCAGTTGGCAAACTACCTGTCTTACAGATTTCCTAAAGGATTCAGTGTTTCCTTGATTCATAAGTTGAAATATTTCAGTTGGTATTCTGTGAATTCCTGGAGACTTGTTTTTGGCTAATGCATTCAGTTCAGCTTCAGTACCATTGGCTCTTGCGCACATGCTCCTTCCTATTAGGTTTTTTGGTTCGGTAGCTATGCATACTCTTTCTATCTTTGTTTGAGGCTTCCTGCATCATTCAGTGTTTTGCCCATAGAATCTTTCAATATAACAACTTGAAGCTTGAACCGCTTCCTGAGTGTTTCCACTTTAAAATATGTTGAGTGTGTTCTTCCTCTTCTGTTTTCTAACTCTAGGCCTTTGCACATTTCATTATACTATTGTACTTTGTTTTCTCAATGTGCCCTTTGAAATTTTCTGCTCAGCTCTTTGCTTTCCCCATTTCTTCCATTTCCCTCAGCTACTCTATGATAAAGAGCAAGCTTCAGAATCTCTTCTGACATCCACTTTGCTCCCTCCCCTTCCTGCCTTTTTAATGAACTTGTATTTCCTTTTGAATGATGGTCTTGATGCCCTCCCACAGCTCATCAGGTCTCTGTCATTAGTTTTCAGTGCATCAGATCTATTCTTGACATGTTGAAATTCAGGTGGGATAGATTCAAGGTCATATTTTTGGCTTTCATGGGAGATGTATTAGTCTCAAAAATATTCACAGTGACTTGCCTCAGAGTAATAATGCCAGTTAAGACACTCATAATTATGGTGGTTCTCTTTACATTGACAATAAATGAAAAAGATATTAAACATAGCACTTAACTATCTAAAAGGCTGGTCTTTAGTTTACAATGAGAAAACACAGAGAGTGTAAGTTACCTATCCAATATGACACAATTTATTAGTGTAATAACTGAAAGTTGAATCTGGTTTGTCTAAATTCATTGCTGTTGCTCATATTTACTAAACTCTTCTGCCTCCTTAATGTTGACCTGGAATTATGTATTTTAGCAAAAAGAGAGTAAAAAATCATACATGACTATATTACCCTCAGATAATAACAATTAACATACAACTTTAGCAAGTCCATAATTATCATTGTGTTTAATTACCTAATTAGGAAATTTATAAAAGATGTAAATACTATTCTCTATGTATCTCTAAACTAAAGACAGAAACAAATATATATCTTCAAAAAAATAAAATGTGTGACCTGGGGTTAGTAAAAACAAATAGGGGATTATGGTCCTTGCAAAACAAACTTAGTAAGAAATCACATCAATAAATATAAAACATCAGTTCTAAGTACTGCTCAATCACTATTCTATTAAACTTATTTACTCAAATGTGTAGCTATTTTATTTTAGTAAATGAGATAAAATTTCTAAAGCTAGCATTTTATTATAATTTTGAGTAATAATAAATATATTTAAGGATTTTCTATTAGTTTATAAACATTTATAAGGTGCTTATTACTTTTTTATTTACACTGAACATGAGTATTATTTTTTAATCCTTGCATTTCACTGTGCTTTAATTTCCTCTTTTGCTGATATAACCAATACTGTATGAGTGATTAATATGTTCTACAAGGTGCCTTGATGAGACATTAATTAAGAATTTGACTACTGACTAAAAGGTTGATTGTTCAAACCCACAAACCACTCAACTGGAGAAAGATGTGGCAGTCTGCTTTCACAAAGATCATATATCCTGCAGATCAATTCTACTGTGTCCTATCAGGTATCTGTGAGTCAGTCTCCTGAAAGACACACAACATCACAATAGTTATATGCTAGATACTTTCAGGCACTAAGTCAACAAGGCGCATAAAGACATTGCTGCCGTGGAGTATAACGGTAGTAAAAAGAAAGAGATAAGCATTATAAATTAAAATATAATTTTATTACAGTCAGCACTAAGTTAATATGAAGATTAAAAGCAAGAGGATGGTTACTGAGATATGTAGCAGATTTATCCCCAGAGGGCTGGGATCATGTAGGAATTGACAGGCGCCTTGGAGTGTGAAGGGAATGTGGCACAACAGTGTTATGGTCTAATGACTCTCCTTACAAGATTTCCCATGACCACTCTGAACAGGCTACAAAAGTTGGGGTGTGAGTGGATGATGCGAGCAGAAGCAGGAATATCGAGGGTATTCGGGTAGGCTTTCAGTGCATGATAAATCAAGATTTTCCATATTTTATTGTTGTATATTTGTAAAAATTACACAGTTTATCACATCGCCCTTTCCCCTAAGTGATGCTTCCACTGTATTCAACTTTATTGCGCATGTGCTCATAATCGAGTCTATCTAGCCACTGAGAATACAAAGATAAACTCTAGTAGCTGCCATCCTCGCTCCTATAAATGCGGCAAAACTCTAGTGACCCAATGGAAGTCAGGTAGTAACTCATTTCTAAATAATACCTCAATAGTGTATACTTCTTTTTGTGACTCCGTAGAGAGTACAATTCTAGCTTATAAATCTATGAGAGCATCAAATTTAGACTGACATGGAACTACAGAAGTTCCTATTTTTTGTTTAAAAACAAAGCACAGCTCTAGATCCACATATTCCAAGTGTAAATTTCTTTTTAAATGTTGAAACAAGTATTGACTCCTGACTTTGTGAAAGGCTATGTGTGTGTCAGGCATTGTCATTGAAGTTGAAAGATTATCGATCCATGGGCTAAACATTTGAAGAGATTTCACTTTAGAAAGTTGGACAATATTAATATAAAATCAATTTAAAATGTAATTTATGCTATTTAAATGTTCTGAGTGTCAGGGTGATTAAAATACAAGAAGATGGCCTTAGGGAAAATATTTTCAATGCATATTTTAAAAATCTTTAACGTGGTTTTCAATTAAGATCTTTGTCTCTTTTTTCATAAGCTTTTATTTTTTTATTAATACAGCTTTACATGTAACATCCAGTAAGTCAGTAAAGATGTATTCAGAACATCTTTAGTGCTTGGCACTATACAGGAGTAAAACAATTAAGGTTTTGATTTAAATTAGCTAAAAACACCTATTGATGAGACTACAAACAATTCAAATGGCATTATCATTATAGTGTGATAGGATAAAAGGACATTGTTGAAATATGGGAGACTTGGCTTGAAAAAACAAAGTGATCTGATAGATGAGAGGGGATCAGCAAGGCAAAGCCACGTCAGCGGAGATAGCGGAGATGGGAAGGAAGTGTTTCGGGCAAAGAGAACAGCAAAGACAAAGACCAAAACTCACAGGAAGATGATGGGAAAACATTTTAACGCAACTAAAAAATACAAGTCTCTGTAGCTTTTAAGGGGCAGGGCTAGATGATAAAGACCAAATGGCGGGGCTGTTTCATTTTCTCCCTTTATCATGATGAGCCGTGCTCCTCAGGGCCAGCATTAGGAAACCACCAGCCACTCCCCTGGAGAAAGATGAAGCTTTCTACTCCAGGAAAGAGTTAGCGTCTCAGAGACTCTCAAGGTCAGTACGACCCAGTTCGACAGGATCACTGTAAGTCAGCATCCAGGCACTGGCAGTGAGTTTGGTTTTGGTTTATCATGATATTACCGATTTGTCCAGTTGTGAGGATTTGGGTTTTCTTTATATCTCATTTTCAGCAAGCAAGAGTGTGTCATCTTCTTATACCGTTTCCCCGAAAGTAAGACATCCCCCCCCAAATAGACCTACTTACAGTTTTGCCTCTCGCTGAAATATAAGGCATCCCCCTGAAAATAAGACCTCTCTGAAAATAAGGTCCCCCGTAGCTACCTTAACTCCGGACTCTGGACCATAGCAGCGGGCGCCGCAGCGCAGCTCACTGTTGACCGCAGCACAGCCAGAGCGCACAGGAAGTGCAAGGTCTCTTTTAATAAAATAATAAACAATAAATGTGTACCATATTCTTCTTCATGGAAAAATAAGACATCCCCTGATAATAAGACCTAGCGCATCTTTGGGAGCAAAAAATATAAGACACTGTCTTATTTTCGGGGAAACAGAGTAGTAGCTAGTTAATAACCTTTCCTCCAATCTTCAACTACATTCTTCTTCATATAATTCAGTTTCTGTGATTATTTGCTCAGCATACAGATTGAATAAGTATGGTGAGAAGATACAGCACTGCCACACACCTTTCTTGATTTTCAACTGCATGAGCACAAGGGAATGTTAAGGAATTTCCATTCTTCTCAAGACTATCCAGTTTGTTAAGGTTAACACAACTAAATGCCTCTTATAGCAAGAAAATACAGCTAACCTTCCTCCTGGTATTTTCTGCTTTCAGTCAATATCCATTTGACATCAACAATGATATGTTATGTTCCGCATCCTTTTCTGAATCCAACCTGAATTTGTGGCAACTCCCTATAAACTACTACTGTAACCATTGTTCAATGATTTTATCAGTAATATGGTCCTGAATCAGTGTAGTCATTCAAGTTTTACATTTTATCTACATCTTTAGGAGAGAGATAGGGAATAAAGGAAAACACCAGTATATTGCAAAGAAACAGTCTGAACCTTGCTCAGAATGAAAGTGAGTAAATTGATTTTTCTTTTCATCCCTTCAATGCCTTGGCCTTTGTTAAGTTGGGGAGCTTTATTAACCATAAGTGCTAAGTTCCTTCAATGTCTGCATCACCTCTGTCTACATGATTTGACCAACAATTAAATAACAAGAGGTGCACACAATAATATGTTAACCAGGGGTGAAATATCACAATTGTGCTCCTAATAATAATAAATATGATGTAAATACTACCGTGGGAAGTCAAAAAGTATTGCTACAAATTAATTAAGACTTTTGCTAAATAATTAAACCAAAATGTAAAACTATTGTTTCTCCCCCCCACCCAATACTTTTATTGGGGGCTCTTATACCTCTTATCACAATCCATACACTCATCCAGTGTGTTAAGCACATTCGCACATATGCCGCCATCACCATTTTCAAAGCATTCTCTTCCCACTTGAGCCACTGATATTCCCATTTCTTCCCACTCCCTCCCAACCCTCTCTCCCTCATGAACCCTTGATAAGTTATAGATTATTATTTTCATATCTTCCATCATCCTCCAGCACCCCTCACCCACTTTTCCATTATTCATCCCCCTGGGAGGCGGTTATAGATTGATCCTTGTGATTGATCCCCCCTTTCTTTCACCACCTCCCCTAATCCTCCTGGTATCTCTACTCTCATTGTTGGCCATGAGGAGTTTATCCTGGATTCCCTGTGTTGCAGGCTCCTCTCTGTAGCAGTGTGCATGCTCTGGTCTAATCCTATTTGTAAGGTAGAATTGAGGTCATGATAGTGGGGGCAAGGAAGCACCAAAGAGCTAAAGGGAAGTTGTGTATTTCATCAGTGCTGGCTCTTCTCTTCCCTGTGACCCCTCGGTGAGGGTATATCCAATTTTCTACAAAACTATTGTTTCTTAATGTATCCTCTAACTAAGTCTATATGTTTGTACAAGAGGTGTTTCTAACTCCCTAACAATGTTCTGCCATATTCTAGGTTTCTCAATTTATACCAGGTTAAAACAGCAGTTAGGCATCTTGAGGCCTCAAATTGGCCTCCTTTTCAATGTTCTTTGGGTTTGGGAAACAAAAAGAAATCTCAAGGGACAGATCAGAGATGTAGGATGGATGAGGTAAGATTTTACCAAAAAATACTTAATGGGCAGTATTTTACTTCCTACCCGCAAAGAATGAGTAGGTGCATTTTCAGGGTAGAAAGATAATTCTTCAGTATAAATTTGAGTCCTTTTCCTCACCTTTTTCTCAATGCTGTCTTTCTCACCAAGAAATTCTTCCTGATAAACCCCCGTGATCACCCTCTGCATGTCTTGAGAAAGCTATCAATCTTATCAATTGGGATCCTAAATAGCAACCACCACAACCTTCTGAGCTGACTTCTTTGCCTTGAATGAAATTAGCACAGGAGATCTTCCCGGAAACTACTTTGATTGGATTTTTTTGGTAGCTATCCATAGCAAGATATTTAAATCTGTTTTTGTTTTACGATATATATGTATGAACTGAAACCCTAGTAGCAAATTATTTTGACTTACTACATATTGTATTAAACACTGTTTAGCATTTTAAATTTGCAACTTCTTTAATTTTAATAAAAAGTCCTACAAAAGAGTGACAATAATCTATTGCAACAGATTTAGCTGAGACACGGAGGTCAAACAGCTGTACAATCCTAGAGGTTTAAGCAATCATTTTTCATTTCAAATATTATTTGAAGAGAATTATGAGAAATATAAACTCTCCATAAAAAATAGATACAATTCTAGGACTCTGAACATATAAATTGTAAAGAGGAAATGTGATGGCAGCAGGCAGGCCATGCAACTAATGAATAGCATTGACCTTTCCTTTCCAATAATAAAGGAAAAGCCAGTCAAAATCACCATATTGTGACACACTTATCTTCTGCTGGAAGAATAGCCTGAGGGTGTGCCGGCCTGTTTAGGTACCAGGACCTGGTAATTACCATTTACAGTACCTGGAAATATAATAATAAAATAATGAAATGAAGGAATTTGTAGAATTGGAAATAGAGTGAACAGAGGAAATGACCGTGTGACCAGTAACTCATTGCAGTAAATAGACTTAGAAGCAGAAATCGAATGCTTGAATCTAATGAAAGGTGAAAGAGGACAGAAAAGTGTGAATGGGTCATTTGGGAAAAGAGCAGGGCACTTTTCTGGGACAGATGCTGATGATCCTAGTGGTTGTGTCCTCAGGACTCTGTCTGGTGTCATGAATGGAGATAATAATATTCATGAAAAGCAGACACTCTATCTTTATCATTTAGGAAACATTATTGAAGATTTATAAATATGTATGCTATGAGTTCAATGAATATAAAAAGATACTTTCAAGATAATTAGCGATAGAGTCAGTAGGGCGGGACCCTAAGTAAGCTAAATTTTCTCCCATCTGCCTAACCCAGTGAACAAAGTAGGCATTCAACAATTATTTGCTAAAATCACTGAACAAATAAATCATAATGTCCCCCCCACCAAAAATCAGTAGAAGAGGAATAAGCAGACATTCATAAACAGCCATAATACAAGATGTATTGAAAATGTCAGGAGCTCAAAAATAGAAAGAAATCATTTATACCTGGAGTAATGAACTGAATCTCCATGACAGAGGTAACAATTGAGTTATGTATTCTGCAGTTCCATTAATCATTAATTTCTAAAGGTATTTATGTTTTGGCATGTCATTTCTTTTTTACTAACATCAACTCCATCCCCAAAACATAATCTGTGCAAAGAAATATAGCTTGTTTCTCAGTGTTTTTATTTGAACCTAAGTATATGAAATTATTTCTATCACAGCCCTTTTAAGTCAGTTGAACTGATCAGCAGTGTGGAATAGCTGCTATGGATTCCATAACCAATAAGTGAGCAGTTTAGAAAAATATAAAAAGATGTCAGTAACATGCTATCATTTATAAGTTGAGATATTTTGATCATAGTTCCTAATATCCTTTGATTATTATTGTTGAAATCTGATTGCAGTTGGGAAATAAAATGAGTGTCTCACAAACTATGTGATATAAACCAACAGACTCCCCATCTGGTCCTGCTGAGTTTAATTGAACTGATACAGCCCAACTTAACAATTTCACCCCAAGTCTATGGCTAGCTTAAAAACTCTTCAGACAAGAACTGAAGCATTTGCTGAAGTTGAGTGCCCAAAGAGCCACTGGCCAACACAACTTTTGGTTCTTCAAACATTACACTTACGTCTGGGTATATTTTATCTGCTGAATGCAAAAATGGGATGTTTCCCTCCATCAGTTCCCATTTGAGATACAGAACATATGCTATTCACCACTCTTCAATCTGGTAGTCCATGAAAAACATTGGATATTTTTAAGGTAGTATTAAGTCCATGATAGAGGAAGTTCACGTTGGCTTTATTTAAAGTAGTTTGATTTTAATAAGTATTTAGATCAAGTCATGCTTGACTTGGTATCCTTGACTCCAAAGATGTATTTGAACATCACAAATTACATGAACTCGAAGTTTTCCCCAAGCATCACTTCACCTGTATTAGTAAACCAGGCAGCTCCAATGTGTTGTCTTAAAAGAGGGTAGAAATCAGAGTTACAGTGCAATAAATAAGAAGCCCTTGTGGCATAGTAGGTTGTGTATTTGAAAGCTAAGTAAGGGGTCAGCTATTTGAGCCTGCCTGCCCCTCTCTGCAAGAAGGAGATGCGATTTTCTGCTTCCCTAAAGATCCACAGCCTCAGAACCTCCATGAAGATCCACAGCCTCAGAACCTCCATGAAGACCCACAGCCTCAGAACCTCCATGAAGATCCACAGCCTCAGAACCCCACAGAAGTCCCCGGTCATCATCTAAGTTTGCTATGAGTCATAACTGGCTGACTGGTAGTGAATTTGGAACAATAAATAGAGACGTACATGTTCGGTTAGAGTTAAAACTCCTTTATTAAAATTAAAATGCACCAGTCTCGTTAAAGATGGCACGTCTCC
>NW_022111377.1:4126624-4148995 GCF_000313985.2 Echinops telfairi
AGCTAGATGGCCACTTGTTTATCTTCAAGCCTTTAGGACCCGAGGTGCTATATCTTTTGGTAGCCAGGCACCATCAGCTTTCTTCATCACCTTTGCTCTTTCTTATACACACATGAGTGTCTCTGGATTTGTTTCTCTAGTCTACCTGGACTAACACAGTTTGGTTGTTTGGAATCTTCCTTCTAGTGAGTAATAATGACAGAAGCTATAAATGCATTGCATTTCCTTGAGGTTCTATCCTAATACTGAATTATCTGCTTTAGGTGATGACAAATCTATAAATAATTAGTATTTTCCCTCCATACCTATGATGTGGAAGATTTGTTGATATTAAGTAACTTTCATTTCTGTTTAAGCTTTCTGTATTTATAATTATCTCCCCTATATAATAGATAGTGAGTAATCTGTTATTTACTCCTGATTGATCTGTAGTGCTTACTCATCAGTTTAACACTATCATCTATTAAGTAAGAGATGCTTTGTAAACTGTTACTCAACACACAACAATAGGGGAGCCTATACTATTGAGCCAAGGTCATTTCGATGGGTACCTATCTGTCTACCCTAGGAGGCTAATGTTTCTGAATAGATTTTTTTTCAAAGTTTCAACTCTATCTAATTTGACAAGTGACCTAACTATATGGGTAGATACTTCCCATCTCCAGCAGAAACATTGTTGCCAAAGTCATGAACATGTTATTGCATAACTAGGAAAGGAAAATCAACCAACAGAAGTTAGTTAGTTAACGATCTGAAAACACCTAAATTCCAAGAAGATATTTTTTACACTAGAATAATTTACATGACATTTTTTTCTAATGTTAGTCTAGCCTTACTTGTAGACTCTGTGTCCCAGTTCACATAGGACCACTTGAGCAACATAAGGTGGTATATCTAATATAACTTAAAATGAACCAAAATTCATTTATAGTTAATACCCCAAAAAGAATAAAAATGGTAGAAAGCAACCTATGTTCCAAAGGCTTTAAAAAGAGTTAACAGCAATGACTACATTTCTGATGGCTGTTTGACATATAGAACATCACTAATATTTCATATTCCTTTACAATTATTTTTTAGCTACTAATAAAAAAGAATTCAAAAACACAGCACTAACATTTAATAGAAAATCCAAGGGAAGAAGATTACCGTGTATATAGCTAGTACTCATATCTCTTACCTCCTTAGAAAAGCTGTCAGAGATGAACTAGTACATGCAATGTGTCCCCATGGAAGCCGCCTTTCTTGTGTAGCTCTCTGCCTTGAACTGGCAGTAATGGGTTCCCTGGGAAGACTGGGTAGTGCTAGCAAAATTTTAAATCAACAAAAATCCTGATATTCTCAGAAAGGAGAATATGTATTTACTATGAAACGGTCTCTCTTTATTGGGTCAGGTGCTTTTGCAATAAAAATATGCTAGTTTCATCCGAGGCCACCTGAAGAAAGTCTTTTTCTCAGTAGTAGCATTCCTTCTTATATACCAGTTATTTAGCACAGTTTCAAAATATTCTATTTTCTGGCCATTTACAAATGGTTGGAAGCTTCAAATAGGATTTCTTCCCCTTGAGCTTCAGTGGGCCTCACGCAGCTTTAACAAGATGCTCAAAGAACACAGTTCGAAGAGATAAAAGGATGTGTGTTTGCACATCTGTTTTATAAGTAGATGAGAATCAGGGCCAAAAATGTTTCCTAGGTATCTATAAGGGAATTTAAATAACCTGCACTGTTTCATGCAGAGCCTTCCATGCAAAAAATACAGGCATTTTGGAAACAGTGTATAAAACAATTAGCTATTGGTACTATAAATTATATCAAAATTTTAACCATAGAATGTCTTTGACAGGGTTTCCAGACAACATGGGGAAATACTTTCGTAATAAGTCCCTTATAAAGTTAAAAAATGCAAAGAAAATCTGTATAATTTTCTGTGAGCACTTAGGTTGTAAGATCCAGTGTACACATTTGGAAGATTTGGTACACTGTATCCATCTGTTTTGAGAACATCTGCCAACACCAAAAGCTAAATTCATTGCAAAACTCTGATAAAATGCCTGTCATTCATTATGTCTATGCCTCTGTCATTCATTATGTTCGCACCTCATGAATGGTGGAAAACCAAGTCTTGGGACATTTATGATGAAGAGTATATCAAGACTTTTCCCTTTTTGTGAATAATGGCAATGGTTTGGAATGTTTCCCTTTTGACTACGTCATCATCAATTTGGAAAAGAAAACATGACATTAAGCTCAGAACCTTTCAAGAAAGATAAATGAGTGGTTATGAGGCCCCCAATACAGATGGTGGAGTGAACTGAAGGCGATCAACTAGGAATTTCCGCAGTTATAGCTTCTGTGAATGATTGCAAGGAAGGCAAGTTAAAGAAGTCCTTTGGTTTGGAACTTTGCCTGTAGCAATATCTGGTTGGCTTATAGAAAGAGTTGAGGACTCTCTTACCTATAACTGTGGGTGTGAATGAGGGTGTGTACTTATGACTGTAAATGTCTATGACAAAGACACGTTTTTGATGTTTCTGGATCAAACTGATGACCTTGCTGATAGAAGCCCCATGCATAAGACTATACCACTAAGCCTCCTGGCCATAGATCAACGGGTGTATAAAATCTCAAAGGGGATACTGTCTTGCTGTTTAATCTTTCATGAACGACACATTAAAATGGAAATCCCAGCATTTGCTTGCTGTCCTCAAATCAATTCTGACTCACATCCACCGTATTGGACAGCAAAGCCCAGGGACCAAGTATCAGTGAGAATGACAGTTCACTGCATCATAAAAGGTACCTTACTTATTTTACACTGACATCAACTACTTAAAGTACATGAATCAGGTGGAAAGTACAATGAAGAGAGAGAGTTCAATCATTACTTTCTTAGTCTTTCATGAAGCCAGGACTGAATTTTAGTCCCTCAATGCACACTGTGGGCAATGAACAACCTACCATGTAAGTGGAAGCTCAGAACCACTGACATCATGCCAGTTAATTACACTACTGTGGAGATGGAAGAGGAGGCCACAGCAGTACTGAAGACGCTTCCCGTGTCCGTGAAAATATCCTCATGCTGTGCTGAGGTTACCTGGTATCAGGCACTACTGTTCCCAAACCACCTGGGCTTACTGCAAGCCTGTACAATTCTACACTCCATGTTCTGTACCACTGTGACTTTGGAGTTGCCGTACAACGCCAAACTCTTACTCATGCGTCAAGGTCCAGTTTAAATAGCAAACCCTCTGAGATGCTTTTCCTCATCTTTCTTTTCATCTCCAAGTGAAGTTGCTCATTTTCTTCCCTTTCTTTGGTAAATGCATCTTTCCCCCAATAGATGTCTATACATATACATACACACACACATTAAACCATGTACCCATTACTTTATGTATCTAATATGTAGCCCTGGGCTGTAGTGGTTAGGCTGTGATTTCATGGCTGGCAGTTCAAAAGTCTAGGCTTTCTACTCCTGTAAACAATTACAGTCTCAGAAACCCACAGGGGTCACTCGGAGTCAGCATTGACTGGAGGGCAGTGAGACGGACACTTGCATGTCTGTGTGTAATAGCTAGCTCCAGGCCAGGCAGTCACTCAGTAAACATTGGAGCAAGGAATGGGAAAATGAAGGAATGAATGATTAGGGAAACTGAATTTTTACTTGGTGCTGAGCTCTTGTCACGGTGACAACGATGAATTAAATGCAGCCTCCTTGATTATATGAAAAATAAAACCAATACTTGATAGATTCTGTTCTAAATAAAAATGAATGCATATTTAGAATTCCAAATCCTGAATCTGTGTATTATAGCTATGGGTTTTATAACATGAATTAGTACCTAATGTAAATCAATACATCAAATCAAATATGGGACTTAAAAAAGTTATTGTTGGTGTTACCATTTTTGTGTTTTGTTATCGTTGTTGTTGCTTAATTGTTTTTAATCTTGCACTATCATTTAGTCACTTTATTATTGCTACCTATGGAAAGATAAGTTAGGTTTATCAGATTATTTTCGCATAAGTAAAAAAAAATATATCTCCATAACTACATGTCAAAATACCTCTTTTCCCCATAGATTTTGTATATCTTAGTTAATGACCATTCTTCATTCCAACAATACATTGTACTATATATTAAGACATTCTATTTGCTAATGATTTTTAATATAATAACTAAAATTTCTGTCTGGAATTTTTTCTAGATTTCCTCTGATAAAGTTCTTTTACATTTTTTCATACAACCTAGGGCTTCAGATGAAATGGACTGATATGCACAAAACAAATGCCTTATTAATTAAATGAATAAAGCAAGACACAATTTGAATTTAGCTTAATAAGCAAACCAAAGTGAAAGCAGCTGCGCCCCATTAGCTTCTGGTTTTCTGCAAAATGGAGGGGATGCTATGTACAAAAAGAGTGTCTAAAATTGAGCAGCTTGTGGTGATGTTGCTATGGCTACCAGAAGTCTCCTTTTAGGCTTTACTGGGTTGGCAAAATAATAAACCGTTAGGAATAGTTGCCCTAAACACTGTTATCACAGAGATAGTGCTGACCTTTGACCATGAAACTTCAGTTCCTTCATCGAGTTAAAATAGGTACATACAAAGAAAAAAAATCAAAATTTCTCTCGAGCATTAGTGCCATTTTCTTTCATTCAAAGGAGGGAAAGCCTGAAGCTTAAGGATAACCATTCAAATAGAAACTCTCCGTATCACGTATGCACTGCCTCCCAGAAGCTGACCTTGAATAAAAGCAAACCCATTCCGGAGGCTCTTCAGGAAGTGGACTCTATGACCGAATGTGATGCATGCATAGGCAAACTGCCTTAAGAACTCCCACCAATTCAAATGGCCATGGCCTAGAACCTCATCAGCTCGTTTGACGCTTCACTTAATATGTCCAGGGGAAAATACTCAAAATTAGAGTGAGGTCATAATTGTCCCACTCTTTCAAATAATAGTAAAAGCTACATGCTCCTTTGCTAGGAATTTCAATGCCCACAAATAAAGTTTTTCGTGTGTTTTTTTCTTTTGGTTCGTTGATTGGTTTTGAATGGAACTGAGTTTTCTAGAGCATATGATTGTGACAACATGAGGGATGGTATCCTTTGGAGGATATTATATTCTTTTGAAAGGGGCACCAATGCTATCCTTATCATTCCATTGTTTGACGAGTCTGATCTTTCTCCTGTAGAGTGCTGGTGGTTTAGAACTGCAAACCGCGCTGTTAGCAGCCTAACTCGTAACCATTCTGCCACCAGGGCTTCTTGAAAAAAGTTGGCAATTTTAAATTCTTATCTGATTCTTATAATTTATAATAGAGAGATGTCTATTACAAAGTAAGTACTCATTTAAATTTTGTTAGCTGAGTAAAATATGTAAATAAGAAAATATATTAAATAAATACTTGTGCACGTATGTGTAAAATTTTTAAAAATAGAAAACTCAACAACATCAGAAGAACCAATAAGAGTAGTAGACTCAGGCTATGACGGGGAAGGATTACATGGCTCATAATCATTTCCATTTAATCTGACATCTCTGTGAATGGTTCAGCATTGATTAATATCATCAACAGTGCATTGATTAACATCAACATTGCACTGGCAACAAGAGCAACTTTCTTTGTTGCTCTTGACAGTGGTCCACTGTCAAGTAAGGGCAGCTCCTCAGCACACTACATATCTAAAGATTTGGAAATGGAAAGAATTGTGAATGGCGGCATGTACTCTTAGTTCAAAACTTTCAGGATAATTCGCACATACCTACTCTTTAGCTGAGCGATACACTTCTTTCTAGAATTGTGGTGATTTGCTCAATGAATGACTTCATCTTTCCCCTTTGGCACAGAATGGGTAAGTTTCTTTCAGAATTAACAGAACGAAGAGTGCCTGCCTCTCATTATAATACCCAGAGGGCAAGAATAGTATCCATATGGCAAACAGTAAGGCTATCTCGGCACCATCTTCATACGTGTTTAGTTGTTTTCACCATCTGTATAAAGAGCTGGTTTAATTCTACGACTCACTATTCACTGCCTTCAGGTCAATGCCGACTCCTGGAAGCCCTGGAAGCCAGGGTAGAACTGTCCCCGTGCGTATCGGAGCCTGTCACTCTTCACTGGAGTAGGAAATCTGGCCTTTCTCACACAGGGCTGTCGGTGGTTTTAAACTGCTGACCTTGCAGTTAACAACCTAGCACGTAACCACTACCACTAGAGCTTCCTAAGATAAAAGATAGCCGGTTAACAACCCAGCACGTAACCACTACCACTAGAGCTTCCTAAGAATAAAAGATAGCCGGTTGATGTCAACTTGATAGAAGAAAAATGAAGTTTTCTACTCCCCTAAAGATTAGAACATTCAGCTTAAATGACTATAATATGATGAGGAGGTTACTTTTGGCAACAACAAATAATTGGATGTTTATTTGGTCTCCAAATAGGCTACTGGTAAAATGTTTATGTAAGCGTATACATGTGGGATAAGTGTAATTCATGTGCTTATCTATTAAATCTTTAAATGTTGTCAGAGTAATTTAGTAGTAAAATTGATGTGAAGAGTAAAGGTCTAGAATAGCCTGGTTCTGTTTAAGCCAAAGACGAAGACCAGGTTGATTCAAGAAATGCTAAGTTTATTCTGAAGCAGGAGACAGAAGGAAACAGGTTACTTTGCTGCCTCTAAAATGCTTTAAAAATTAATTAAATGAGTTTTTGAATCGGTGAATTTAAATATGTTGCATATCTTAAACTATATGAAAAATATGAGTTTTTTGCAATGATCACAGGATACAGCTGATACTCTAAACAACGTGACAATAAAGGCAGGTTTTGCAGTAATCATAGGACATTATTTATACTTTCATTTCTCTATGGGTCATCAGACCATCATTCCCTGAAGCCTAATGCATCCTTGTTTATCTGAATTGGGGAATGGTTCCTTGGCAGGTTACTCTTCCTAATGGCTTTGCTTACATCCTTCCTGAGTTAGACTATCCCTGCTTATTGAGCTTACAAGGAATTTTTACTGCGAGGGAGAGGGCTGTTACATTTTTGGATTTCCAACAAATTAAATCTGAAATTATGTTATGGTTCTTGTATTTTGGTTAACAGCAGGCTAATTTTTACCCCTCCATCATAATATGTTTTTCTAAGGCAATGCTATAACTGTTGTGTTGGATATAACATTTCACTAATAAAGTTTCTGCTTTGCAAACTTGATACTCATATGTGAACAAATCACATTAATAGAGAATGCAACTAACGCTAAAATTACAACACAGAAACATGTGCAAATGAAGATTCAGGGTAACAATTTCAATGCTTCCAAAATAGTGGTTGAAGCACTCACATTTCCAAAATATCAACTTTTTTTTCACTTCAGAATAAACATTAAATAAACTAGAACATTCTCTAAGATGAATAAATAAAGCTGAAACAGAAGCTGCTAATGTTTTTACTTATCGTGTGTGTGCTGTTCTGATTGTAATTTGTTTGATTTGGGGAACAAATAAATCAATGTTTTATTATTTCAGTTTCTATCAATGTGTTTCAAACGAATATGAACAGCAACAGCAAAAACAGAATATTCCAGGTCTTAGCTTTACTGGTTCAAAACAAGACCTTAACGTTTCTGTATGTTTTCTGATGCTTTTCAATTCTGCTTTTGTCAAAAACAAACTAAATACAGGGAACGGGTACTTTAAATTAGTAACCCAATTGCTGTAAAATCATTAGCAGGTTGTTGTAAAAGACAGAATCATGATGTGCCATTACCTCATGAATCTGTTTTGTTTCAGAGCATGAGTGCCATATAGTTTGGGAGAGTGCACATAAACTTTGACCTCCGTTTTGTTTTCATTATTTACCAGGTATATAATCTGAAATTTAATGCCCTTAAGGTGACCAAGGGGCAATAGATAGAAATGTCAACATCTGTAAGAAAACTTTAAATCACTAAAACATATATTATTATTCTTTTTTTCAGTCGAACATAAGAGAAAGTGCTTTCCTATACCTCTATTCAGGCAAGATTTCCACTGATTGTTGTCATTTTATGTTTTGCTGATTTCATCTGTTTCAATGCATACTCACTCTCACTGCCGTTGAGTTAATTATGATTCATAACAACCCAAAAGGGCAAAGTAGAACTGCCCCTGTGGGGTTCAGTGACTCTAACTCTTTCTAGGAGTAAAAAGTATCATCTGTCTTCTGTGAAGTGGCTGGTTGCTTTGAACGGTTGGCCTTGTGGTCAGCAGACCAATAAGCAACCCGTTACATCATCAGGTCTTTCCCAATGCATACTAGACTCTGAAAATGTAGCGCTATAGTTATTCACTAGCTATTTCATGAACAACCACTAATAGTACAGCTCAAAGGAGAATAAAAATGTATATAGTTCATACAACTCATATGAACATTCTTCATAAATCTTCTTTACATGTAAATTATCATACTTTATTTCTCATACTTTATTTCTCAGGTCAACTTCCCTAGGGAAAAAATTAATTTGGCAGTGAGCAAATAATCAAACGCCATACTTTGTACAAAACTATCATATTCCTCCTTTGTTCCATTTACACCAAAAAACACAAAACTAGGAAAAAGTGCAGGAGAAGAATCACAATATAGCAAAACAAATATTTGGAGAAGTTGCTGTTCATATTAAGGAGCCTTGGCGTGATAGACTGGTTAGATTTTGAGACATTCAGAGTCAGAGATGTTAATATAAACTATAATCATCAGAAAAGGAGACAGGAAGATAGACGGAAATTGAGTTTATAGTGATAGATACATCTATATTCTCTGGGAATTGAAGGGAAAGACAGAAATAAAAAGTCCAAGTGAAAAGCAGCAGAGTTGGAACGTGATTGCCAAAACCATCTGTTGATGGATGGCAAACCCAGATTGGAACAGAAGCCAATAAAGCGCTCAACAAATGTACTGTTGACGGCATTGGAGCTTCATCCCACCGAGAAACCTTTGGACACAGTGCAAGCCATGTGCTTCAGGATCAGACACCCATGGGAGTGAAAAAGAGAAAGGCCCTTAACAGGATTGTTGCCCTTGCACTCAAGCACGGGGACAATTGTGAGGATGCTGCAGGACCGGGAAGCATTTCTTTCCTTTATGCACAGGTTCAGGAGGGTTTGGAGCCAACTCAATGGCACCTAACAACAACCACAACAACGAGTAGCAAAGGAGATGGAATAGAATACCTAAGAATATGTACTCTAAGGAGTCGGCTGTGGTCCTAGTAGTTTACTCTTTGGATTGCAAGCCAGACAATATTACCCACTCAGGGAGGAAGAGCAGCCATTCTGCTACTGTAAAGATTTATAGCTTCAGAAATACCGAGGAGCTGTTCGACTCTGTCTTATAGGGTCAGCATGAGTAAGAATTGATTTGATAGCAGAGGGTTGAAAGAAGTTCTGGAGAGGTGTTAATTCCCTGACACTTCTAACCCACACAATACACCCTCAAAGAGAGCTCTCACACCCTGTTGCTGGAATGTGCACCTTCTAGCAAGCACTTGTACCATTAAAAGCAAACACTGCAGATTGGAAAGAAAACCATGGAGGGGAGTTAGGGAACTGTATTCATATTGTGATGCATGAACTTCAGGTGGAACAAATATACACAGTAGAATGAATTATAATGACCAGTAAAAATGCAAATTAGGTGTTCAACTGCATTAATAATCAGAAAAATGAAAAATACAACCACTACCACTAATGTTTTTGGAAAGACACCAAGTTTATTCTTATACCCAAAATTTTGCATATGATAGTCTTTGCATCGTAAGTTTCAATAACTATTTTATGAACACATTATATTGTCAAAATATGTTGATATTCACATTCAACATATTGCCAGAAATTTTTTTTGAATATGCATTTTCTCCAAGAAAAATTGTTAAAATATTTTTGTACTGAGTAAAGTACTCTTATTCAATATTTTATTATGTGTCTGAGACAAGAAATATGTTTTCATAAATGTTAATTGAATAATAATTTAAGATTTCTGTTAAATTTTTTGTGTATAGCATCAGGCAGAGAAAACTATTGCTCTTCTTTAAATTTGTCATGAATAAATGTTTCTCATTCACTCCTTTTAGAACGACTTTACAGAAACATATCTTTAAAAGAAAAACAATGAGACAAACAAGTAAGCATTTGTAACTTGACTTAAAACAGAGATGTAATCAATCCAAAGAGGGGAAATAAACAAGTACACAAAACAAAATTAGTAGGTTGAACTCAGAGAATTTTCTATTGTGTTACACAAAGTATTATTAACAATCACAGGACAAAAGCTAATTGAAACTAAAAAGTAACTATAATATATGGGAGTTAAAATAATACTTTCCTTAATAGGAAACTGTTTTGCATTTTATTTAATGAAGAGGTCACATCATTAAAAGGCTTTAAAAAAGAATTATGAAGAGTAAATATTTTTGAATGTTGACTTTCTGACCAGAAAAAATACTCTTTGAAAATGAATGCCTTTAACTTATCAATACTTTTCTTTTTATTCGTTGAGGGAATTTGAAAATGGTTACTGTCAAGCTTGAAGTCTTCAAATCAGCATTTCTTTAGTATCTCTAACTTTATAACTAAGGTTGTTTTCTTAAAACATACATTAGAGAAGGGCGTAAGAGTGCATTTATAAGATAGAAATATGTGTAGGAAGCATTGCTTAAAATAGAAATATTTTAAAATTTCCTGCAACAAAAAAATCCTTAAATTATCTTGTATATCTATAAAATGGGATGATATGCAGCTATTGAAATGCTTATGTGCTATATACATATTTACAAAGAAGGATATTTATGGTTTAGTAAATGGTCTACATCATATATTTGAGAGCAAAGTTTTGTTTACTAAATAAATGTTACACGTCTATTTGTTTTTCCACTGAACAATGAAAAGCTTATGACAAAAGGGAATTTGTTTGATGTTGTTGTTATTATGTATTTTACAACTTACATTGCTATTCCTTATATAATAGTAAATGCTTGCAAAAAGAATTCACATGAACATACACATACACAAACATCATCATAGATTTCACTCATAGACAGACACATCATTTTTAGACACAATGGGATTTTTTTCTCTTCTATTTGTCTAAAGACAGATATATTTTCCTTTCATAGAATTGCTTATAGAATTTTTTCCTGAAAATAGAAAAGTGAGAAAAACAAATGAGAAATGATAACTTACATCCAAGAAAGAGAAATCATTAAAGAAAAAGACAAAATGTTTCAGGCTCTAGCAGAGGTTCATTTGCTGTCAATGAGTGAATGAAAAATGAAAAACTAATTATTTGGGGGTAGATTTAAGAATCAATTTGCAACTAAGTGAAGAAAGAGCGAAGGAAAAATGCAAAACAAATACATTTCTACCAAAGAGAAACTTTAAAAATCTTTAGACCACATCAGAAAATAGTCTGTCATGAGAAGAAGAAGAAGAAAGAAAGAAAGAAATATTCCAACCCGGCATGTAAGATTCTCAGCTACAGGAGAAGTAATAATGTAGAAATATAAGAGTGGATGACTTCTGTAAAGTATGGCAAGAAAACTCAGTACAGGATTGTGCTTCCACTAACAAACAAACAAACAATGATTCAATACAATGAATATTTAACAGCAATTTAAAAATCTTTATTGTTTTTTAATACAAGAAATCTGGGAGATTTGGGCTTGTATATGTGTAAGTTTTGTGAAAAATAATTATTATTATCATAATTGAATAGGAGTTTTAAGTACAAAATGTTTATTTCCAAAGTTACAGTAATGTAGCTTGTTATGTCTTTCATGCTATGCAATTGAAATTTTGGGACCTTGCTTTGAGTGGCATGTAGGTTTTATACGCAAGCAGATTTGCTTTTGTTATTGATATTAATACTATCACAATGTTTGTGTCTTCTAAAGTAGAGGGATATAAACCCAATCCTCAGAAGGAATAATGAACCTTAATCAAATGTAATACTTGAAGCCTTAGCAGAAAAGTGCAATCACTAGAGAGTCTGAGAAACATCTTCAGCTGTCCAACATTACAGAGATCTAAGAGAACACTCTTCAGTGGTTTATCTACTTTGAGGAAACTGTATGTCCAACATCAGAAGATTGATTGACACCAAAATGCCATTACAACTCAGAAAAATATGGTCTACCTATGTTCCTATTGACCTTTTTTATTATTTTCTCTGATAGAATGAGTCTCGACAAAATTAAGGAGGCACCGTTATTTTCAGTGAATAGAAAGATTTTCCAGATTGAGAACACTCTTGACACTGATCATATTTCTTCTTCTTGATATGACTGATAATGTTTTTCTATGCTCACTGGCAGATGAGTGATAGGAAAATCATACTACGTCAGAGTGAAACATGAGATTTTCATACAATGCCCATGCACTTCAATGAAAAAAAAAATTTATCTGGGTTTTAAAAAGAAAGAGCAAGTGAGTTTGTGAAATATAAATTATACTTATTCTGTCATTTGTATTGTTTGGTTTGAACTTTAAGATAAGTATTCTTATCTTAATTTGTTCTCAAAGAGGTAAATAGTATAAATAAATAATTTTACAAGCGATGCACAAGATAGGGGGAAAGCCATTAATACAGAGTGTGATATGTTACTCACGATGCCATAGGTGCAAATGAAGTCAAAAGCTAAGGGAGGGGGAGCTTACAGTTATCTTGGAAAATCAAGAAAGGTTCGTAGAATAGTTGAAGTAGAGTGGGCCTAAGCTTGAGTAAGACGGAAGAAGCAAATTTGTTGGGCAGACAATACCAGGAGCTGGCCCTTTCTTTGTTCTATCCCAAGGACATCAGCAAGAATGGTTGAGGACAGGTTGTTGGGGTCCAGAGTATTACATGTTTGTTGTTATTTCATGCTGTCAGGTTAATTTTGATTCATACGACAGACCTGTTCTACAGGATTCCAGGATGTTCCTTATCTGACGTTTATAAGTTATGTGAAAGGCTTTCAGTAGCTAATTGCTCAGAACTTAACAGACTCTTCCTTCTTCGTAGTCTGTTCATTAGTCTGGAAATTCCATTGGAATCTGTCCACTTTGGAACACACTGCTGGGATTTGAAGTACCAGTGACATACCTTTCATTATCATAGCAACATATAAGCCACCACAGCACAAGGTGATAAACAAGCAGTGATCTGTCTGGTGGAATATTAGAAATATGTTTACTTGTGTTTCACTGACTATGCAAAGCCATTTGACTATGTGGATCATCATAAACTATGAACAACCTTGAGAAAAATAAGAATTCCAGAATATTTAGTTGTCTTCATGTGAATCCATACATGATGAAAGGCAGTTGTGTAAAAAGAACAAGGGCATTCTGCATGGTTTTAAATCAATGAAAGGTGTGTATCAGGGTTGTATCTCTCACCATACTTATTCAATCCCGATGCTGAACAACAATCAGAGAAGTTGGATTTTATGAAGAAGAATGTGGCATCAAGATTGGTGGATGGCTTATTAACAATCTGCGATAGGCAAATGACCTTGCTTGTTCAAAGTGAGGAGAAGGTGAAGCATTTGATTAAGAAGATCAAGGATTGCAGCCTTTAGGATGGATTATAATTCAATGTCAACAAGAAAAAACATCCTCACAACTGAGTCAATAGGTTGTTGATGGTAGGTGCCATCGAATCAGTTACAACCCACAGTGGCCGAATGCACAGCATAACTAAACACAGCATGGTCCTCTGCCATCCTTTCAATTGTTCATATGCCAGAGCCCATTGTTACTGTTACCATGTCATTCCATCTCATCGAGGGCCAACAGGTTACATCATGACAAATGGAGACAAGATTGAAGTTGTCTTTTGCGCATCCATAATCAATGTTCATGGAAGAAGCAGACAAGAGATCAAATGAGGAATTGCAGGGGGTAAACCTACTGGACAAGACTTCTTTAGAGTTTTGAAATGTAGGGAGTTTACTTTGAGGACTAAGGTACCCCCTCCACCCCCGCCCCGTCCCAAGCCATGTGAGTTAGTTTAAGTTTATTGTGCCAAGCACATGTGGGGTTAATTGAAGGACAGAGAGATAAATGGCTGAGTAAGCTTCACCTTTCTAGTTCTCGGGTCTTTTCCTTTCTGATGGTCGGACCAGGGTGCAGCTGCCTTAGCAGGTTTCCTGCTTCAGCTGGCAAGGCTCACTTCCTGCAAGACATCCTGAGGAGAAGCCACATGGACCTACTCTGATGCAGCCCTGAGTGCTGGAGCAGCTGTGTAGAGACCTCTGCCAGCACTGAGATGCTTACACGTTCACTGATTCAGTTTTCCTTCTGCAGTCAGCATTATAGTGTGTGTTTTATGAGCTGGAGGAGGACATTGTCGATTGGTGCCAGACATATGGGTTAATGTTGGACTTGTGGGCTTGGGCAGCACTGGGTTGGGATGTTTTCTTGATGTGAACTTACCTTTTATATAAAATTCTCTCATATATATATGAGTTTCTGTGGATTTGTTTCTCTAAAGTATCCAGACTTACACTCCATGGTATTTGTAATTATTTGAATTTGAATTATGGTGCTGGCAAAGAAGATTGAATTACCATAGGCTGTCAAAATAATACATTCTCTCTTGGAAGAAGTACAGCCAGAATGCTTCTTAGAGGCAATGATGGTGAGGTTTTCATCTGCAATACTTTGGACATGTTGTCAGGAGAGACTAGTTTCTGGAGAAGGACTTCATGCTTAGTAAAGTAGCCAAAAAAGGAGGGTCCTAGGCAAGATGGATTAACATAGTGACTGCAACAGTGGACTCAAACATAAGAACAATTGGGAGGATGACATAGGACTGACCAGTGTTTGGCTCTGTTCTTCACAGTATAGCCATGAGTCCTAATCAACTCAATGGCATCTAACAACAAAGGGTTTTCAAGAAGGTAATATTTACAGAAGCAGATTATCATGTTTCTTATTCTGAGTGATTGAGTGTCTTGGAAATACTAACTAGTCCATTAACAATCGAATGATTGCCCACTATGCTACCAGGGCTCCACAAAATATTCCCTGTCCCATAAAAACCCACTGCCCTCAAGCTGATTCTGACACACAGCATCCCTATATAGGGTGCCTGAGATTGTAAACCCGTATGGGAACAAATAGCTGCATTGTTCAACCATAGGTCAGTTGGTGTGTTTCATTTTCAACCATAGGTCAGTTGGTGTGTTTCAATCACCTCCTCTAGGTTAGCAGCCTCCTATCTAACAGTATCCCATAGTTCCTTCAAATATCCCACTTATGTTTGTGGATTCATATAATCTTCTTTGTGTTTATAAAGCGCGTCAGTTCTTCTCTCCTAGGGGCATTTAACACGTGTCCCTTCTCCATGTGTTTTATCCTGATGGTTTCTAATGATTCTTCTAGTTTCAGTATCAGTATTCTATTTGATTTACTCAGAAAAACTTGAGGGTACTGTCACCATGTTTCTCTATCAGTATCCTGGACAATTAGATCAGTGAAAAAGTTAAAGCACCGTGACAAGGTAGATTGATACAGCGAGAGCAACAAAGAGGCCCAAGCATGTCAACAATTGTGAGGGTGGCAGTGTTGCCAGGAGGGCAGGACTGGGTAGCATTTCTTTCTTTGTACATAGTGTCACTGAGACTTAGCCGACTCAACAACAAGGACAGCCACATGATCCCATAAGGGGAACTGGCGGTGCAGTTAAGCGTTTCTTTGGTCATTGAAAAGTCTCACTGCCTTTAAATCAACTCTGACTCATAACGACCTTCTAGGACAGAGACGAACTGCTCCTGTGGGCTGCTGAGACTGTAAATCTTCACCAAAGTAGAAAGACGCATCTTTCTCCTACTCAGCAGCTAGTTAACCATGTGGTTAGTAGCTCAACTAGTCACCCAGTACACCACCAGGTGGTTAAAACCCACCAGCTTCTCCCTTGGATAATAATGTGCCAGTCTGCTTTGGGACCACGGAGTCAGAGTCAACTCCAAGGCAATGGATTTAGTTTGTGGGGAAGATTGAACCTAAGAATGCCACTTCTTGTAGCTTTTCAAGACTGGGATAGCCTAATAGAATCACGTTTGTGAGGAAAAGTAACATTCTCTACTGTATTTAGATCAAGTTCCGTGCCATAGCTGCTAAGGAAAAAAAAACTACAAAAATCACTTCTAAGCCATAACACTAAAGTATCAGAAGATTTCAGCATAGCAGATAAAATATAGCAAATATTAACCCACACCAGTTTTAGTGATAAACAGGTGCAATCCATGGACATAGATGACCTCATTAGATGGTCATTTGGAGTCCGTGAAGAAGGTGTCATTTCTCTTAGTTATCAGGAAGTGGAACTGTTCAAGGTCAAGGAAAAAGAAAACTAAAATGACCTAATTTTTTTGGCGTTAAAACCAGGTTTCCATTTATTCTTTAACAACTTGCAGGCACATTGAGGTATGATGCCTTTTTTTAATCATTAAAATATTATTTATCATAGGAGTATGTTTCCATTAAAAAGTCATATTCAAATCTATAAGTAGATATAAAAGACCCTAAATAATACAATGATCATTGAGGAGGTTTGTTATTTTTAAGGTGTTTGACACCATGACCTATTTTTATAATTTGAGGATATGAACTGTTTGTACTACTGGAACATTATTTGATTGACAGTATTATTTATTTAAAATAAATAATTTTATTATTCTAACATCTAAAGATAGCAAGTCAGTTCAGGAAGCCCTGATGGTGCTGGGGCTCAGTGCTCAGGTGTTAATCTTAAAGGTCAGTGCCTTCAACCCACCAGCCCATCTATGCTAGCAATGTGACACTCTGCTTCCATGGAGATTTGTGTTTTTGTTGCTAGATGTTTTCTGACTCATAGTGACCCTATATACAATGGAACTAAACACCACCTGGTCCTGACCCATTCTCATAATGTCCTGCTATTTGAGCCTATTTTTGGAGACAGTGCATCATTCCTTCCTGTCAAGGGCCTTCCCCTTTTCTGCTGGCCCTCTACTCTGCCAAACATGAGGTCCTTCTCTAGGTAATGATCTCTCCGGATAACAGGCCCCAAATACTTGGAGGAGAAAGCCTGGCTATCTTTGCCTCTCAGGAGCACTCTGAGTGTGCATCTTCCAAAACAGATCTATTTGTTCTTTTGGCACTCCATGGTACTTTGCCAGTACTGTGATTCAAATGTATCAGTTGTTCTTATTCAGTGTCAAACTTTCACATGCATAGGAGGCTATTGAAAAGATCATGGCTTGGATCAGGCACACACCTTAGTCCGCAAAGTAACACCTTGATTTCCAACACTTTAAAGAGGTCTTTGAGCAGATATGCCGAAGGCAATGTTGTCGTTTGATCTCATGGTTGCTGCTTCCATGAGCATTGAGTGTGGGTATAAGAAAGATAAAGTCCTTGACAACCTCCATCTTGTCTCCATTTATCATGATGGCACCTATTGGTCCAGATTTGAGCATTTGAGTTTTCTTTTTTTTGTTGTTTGTTTGTTTTAAAACATTTTATTAGGGGCTCATACAACTGTTTTCGCAATCCATACACACATCAATTGTGTAAAGCGCATTTGTACATCATTCTCAAAACATTTTCTCTCCACTTAAACCCCTGACATTAGGTCCTCATTTTTCCCCTCCCTCCCCGCTCCCCCCTCCCTCATGAGCCCTTGATAGTTTATAAATTGATATTTTGTCATATCTTGCCCTGTCCGACATCTCCCTTCACCCACTTTTCAGTTGTCTGTCCCCCAGGGAGGAGGTCACATATAGTTCCTTGTAATCGGTTCCCTCTTTACTACCCATTCTCCCTTTACCCCCCCTGTTTCGCCACTCACACCACTGGTCCTGTAGGGCTTATCCACCCTGGATTCCCTGGATTTTCAGTTCCTATCTGTACCAGTGTACCTCCTCTGGTCTAGCCAGACTTGCAAGGTCGAATTCGAGTCATGGTAGTGGGAGCAGGGAGGAAACATTTAGGAATTAGAAGAAAGTTGTATTTCTCATCATTGTTACATCGCACCCTGACTGGCTCATCTCCTCCCCGAGACCCCTCTGCAAGGGGATCTCCAGTGGCCTACTAATGGGCTTTGGATCTCCACTCCGCACTCCCCCCATCATTCACTATGGTAAGATTTTTTGTTCTGATGATGCCTTACACCTGATCCCTTCGACACCTCGTGGTTGCATAGGCTGGTGTGCTTCTTCCATGTGGGCTTTGATGCTTCTGAGCTTGATGGCCGCTTGATTACCTTCAAGCCTTTAAGACCCCAGACGCTATACTTTTGGATAGCCGGCCACCATCAGCTTTCTTCGCGAGTTTTCTTTATATTGAGTTGTAATCTATGCTATTAATAAACCTTCCTCCAATCTATTAAGATTTACACTTTTGGAAATATTATGGCACAGTTTTATGCAGTCCTACAGGTTCCAATGGGTCAATATGCTCCCATCCTCACTAAACTATAAATTCCCTGAGATAAACAGTTCAATTTGTTCATCTTTTGTACTCTCAGGACCTAACTTTCTGTCGGATGCATCGTACATTTTCTGCAAGACTTTATTTGTTCTAACGGATTGAAAGAATGAATATAAATGTGGTCTGAACTCAAACTTTTATTTTGAGTCTTTTGTTTGTTTGTTTACGGTGATAGTGCGTGGGTTCTATCCATACAAGGAGCATGTGATATATACTCATTCTGTCCTTGAGTCATAGCTCTACACATAGTTTTGCTGAAGCATTTTTATAACATAATTTATTCTGTAAGATGGAAACAGGAAGGTTTGGAAGATTTTATCAAACAACACAAATTGTTCAAAGTTATTGAATAATTTATGAGGAAAGAATAATTTATAAGGAAACTGTGCATTCATTTCACTGCTGAACATAGAGGAAAGACTATTGTTGATAGCAAAGCATAGCATATAGTACTTTATAGAATGATAGTACTCTCAAAACAGTTTGATGTTCCAGAAAGACATTACTGCAGTTATTTTCTGCTCCAAATCATAAAAAGTATCTTCACATGTAACATTTAGCCACAAAAATTTGAAATTCGGCTTCAGTGCATTTATGTGCCTAACACATCGGGTAGAATTTACTATAAACAGACATATGAGTTGTTGTTGTTAGGCACCATCAAGTGAGTTTGACCCAAAGTGACCCTGTACTCCAGTGGATCTCAACCATCCTAATGCTGTGACCCTTTAATACAGTTCCTCATGCTGTGGTGACACCCCCAAGCACAAAATCATTTTCCTTGCTACTTCATCACTGTACTTTTGCTACTGTTATGACTCAGGTGACCCCTGAGAACCATGCTTTATTCAATGGATATTAACACTGCATGGTCCTGTTCCCTTCTCAGAATTGTTCTTTTGCTTAAGCCCTTATAGCGACCGTGTCCATCCATCTCATTTTGGGAATTCCTCTTTGTCTCCGCTCCTGTACTGAACATCATGTCCTTCTCCAGGGCCTGGTCTCTCTTGACAACGTGTCCAAAGTACTTGAAATGAAGTGCTTCTCTTCCTGCCTGAATGAGCATTCTGGCTGTATTTCTTTCAGGACAAATTTGTTTATTCTTCACAAGCACCATAATTTGAATTCATCAATTCATCAATACTTCAGATTTCCTTATTCAATATAAAACTTTCACAGGCAGAAGAGGCAACTGGAAATATCACTTTTTCCTCAAAGTAACCTCCTTGTATTCAACACTCTAAAGAGGTCTTGTGCAGTAGATTTACCCCATGCATTGCCTCATTTGGTCTCTTGACTGCTACTTCCAAGAGCTTTGATGGTGGATCCAAGCAAGATGAAATCTTTGACAACTTCAACCTTGTCTCCATGTATTATGGTGTTCTTTTGGTCCAGTTTTGAGGATTTTTGTCTTCTTTATATTGAGCTATAATCCATACTGAAGACTGCATTCCTTGATCTTCGTCGCCAAGTGCTTCAAGTCTTTCTCACTTTAAGCAAGCAAGGCTGTGTCCTCTGCATATTGCAGGTTGGTAATAAGCGTTCCTTCAAATGTGATGCTACATTCTTCTTCATATAATCCATCTTCTCTGATTATTTGCTCAACATACAGATTGAATAAATATGGTGAAAGGATACAACCCTGATGCCCACCTTCTCTGGTTTTAAGCAATGTAGTATGCCCTTGTTCTGTTTGCATAACTGCCTCCTGATCCATATATATAAGTTCTGCATGAGCACAATGGAATGTTATGGAATTCCCATTCTTCTCAAGGCTATCCATAGTTTGTTCCACACAGCTTAATCCCTTGGCATAATCAATGAAACAAAGTAAATATCTTTCTAATATTATCTGCTTTAAGCCAAGATCCATCTGTCATAGGCAATCATATCTCATATTCCATATCCTCTTCTGAATTTATCCTGAACCTCGGGCCGCTTCCTGTGACGGTACAACTGCAATCATTGTTGGAGGATCTTCAGCAAAATTTTGCTTGCATGTGATATCGATGATATTGGTCTATCATCTGAGCAGTCTGTTGAGGCCCCTTTCTTTGGAATGGGCACACACGGGAATCCTTGTCTGTCAGTTGGCCAAGTAGCTGTCTTCCAGTTTTCTTGGCATAGACAAGTAAGTGCTTTCAGACCTTCGTCAGCTAGTTGAAGCACTCTGATTGCTATTCCCTCAATTCCTGGAGCCTTCTTTTTGGCTAATGCTTTCCGTGCACCTTGAACGTCTTCCTTCAG
Source organism: Echinops telfairi (assembly GCF_000313985.2). Lineage (NCBI taxonomy): Eukaryota > Metazoa > Chordata > Mammalia > Afrosoricida > Tenrecidae > Echinops > Echinops telfairi. The sequence continues at coordinate 4,147,372 of NW_022111377.1, forward strand.
TGCCACGGGTTATTGCTCATTATATAGATAAGTTGATAATGTCAAATATTTAGATTTCCTGATCTAAACATCATGAAATGTAAGTTCATAATATAAAGTCTTATCATATTTGTTTTGTTTTTCAACCATTCACAATCTATAGAAGCACATCACTGTAATAGCCATTAAGGTGAACGTTTATATCTGCTAAACAATGTGTTAATGAGAAAAAAAAAGCAATTTAGGATTCAAAACAGAGAAAAGAAGGATTGAGTTAAAAATGCTATTTAAAAAGAAGATAGTATTTGTACCTGGCTGAGACTTGGGATTTAGGTACTGTCATGGTAATATAGTACTATAATAAATTATAGAAATTATTGTTCTGGGTAAGCCCCAGATATACACTTGAAATTGTAACAGAATTAAAATGTTCCCTTAAGTTTCCAACAGCAAATGAGGTTCATGTAGTGAATAGGTGATTTGTGTGGTTTTAAATTCATAAGGAATGCAAAATGCTTATGTTATTAAATTTTCAAACTATATTTAATACATACTTTAGATATACTTTTTATATCAACATGTTTAAAAATTTTATTCAATCCAAATGACTCCAACAATTTTGCAACGTGTATGTCTAAGTGTAAACTTATATATGTTTACATGTGTCAATATAGCAGTGTTTAAATTAACTGTAATGAGTTTGTCATGTACATATTACTATAGAGCAGTTATTTTACTTGCCAAAATTTCTTGAAAATGAAGAAATGCAAATATATTTATGCTTTATTATTTTCAATCTTGCTTATAATTCAATATCTATAAGATATCATGATAGTCTAAAATTACTTTTCATATCATTGACTTCTAATTTATATCCAGTAAATAATTCTTCCCATAACTTGCCTGTCAGTCTGTCTTACTGTGTTTGCTTTCAAGTTCCTATGACAATGGAAGCAATGCCAACAGTATTTGAAATGACACTGGGGCCATCATGTTGAACAGGTTTCAATAGATTCCCAGATGAAGAACAGACTAGGAAGAAGGTGTAGACTGTTGACTTCTGATGGATTAGCCACTGAACGCTATATGAATATCCAGGGGAAATGTTCAGATATAGTACAGGAAGAAGTTTGAAAGCACTCAAAAGTTAACTGGGTTTTTCAAAGTAGAATCAACTTTAATGTTATGGTGTTGAAGTTACATAATCTGGTGTCAATTTGGGACTTGAGAGGATTAAGAGTGAAAGGGTGGAATCTAGTCTGTCAATTGGATCATAGCTAATGAGGTCTCTCTGTGGACATAGCCTCCTGAGAATTCTGGGAACTCCTATTTTTTTCTCCTTGGAGGCAGGAGACAACTTTTCTCTCTACTCACTCCCTTGGAGACTCTCTACTGACAAGGCTGATTCCGTGCAAGACATCCTTGAGGAAAAGCCACATGGACCTACTCTGATGCTGCCCAGGGAACTAGAGAAGCCACGTGGAGATCCCTGCCAGCACTGAGATGCTCACACTGCCACTGGATCCAAAGATTTTCTAACCACAGTCCTATGGTCATCTTTCATTCGGTGTCATTGCATGTGTTTCTTGAGTCTGAAGAGGACTTTATAGATTGATATGGGACATATGGGCTAATATTGGACTTA
>NW_022111377.1:4149095-4163240 GCF_000313985.2 Echinops telfairi
CAATCCATACACACATCAATTGTGTAAAGCGCATTTGTACATCGTTTCTCAAAACATTTTCTCTCCATTTAAACTCCCGACAATTTTGCAACGTGTATGTCTAAGTGTAAACTTATATATGTTTACATGTGTCAATATAGCAGTGTTTAAATTAACTGTAATAAGTTTGTCATGTACATATTACTATAGAGCAGTTATTTTACTTGCCAAAATTTCTTGAAAATGAAGAAATGCAAATATATTTATGCTTTATTATTTTCAATCTTGCTTATAATTCAATATCTATAAGATATCATGATAGTCTAAAATTACTTTTCATATCATTGACTTCTAATTTATATCCAGTAAATAATTCTTCCCATAACTTGCCTGTCAGTCTGTCTTACTGTGTTTGCTTTCAAGTTCCTATGACAATGGAAGCAATGCCAACAGTATTTGAAATGACACTGGGGCCATCATGTTGAACAGGTTTCAATAGATTCCCAGATGAAGAACAGACTAGGAAGAAGGTGTAGACTGTTGACTTCTGATGGATTAGCCACTGAACGCTATATGAATATCCAGGGGAAATGTTCAGATATAGTACAGGAAGAAGTTTGAAAGCACTCAAAAGTTAACTGGGTTTTTCAAAGTAGAATCAACTTTAATGTTATGGTGTTGAAGTTACATAATCTGGTGTCAATTTGGGACTTGAGAGGATTAAGAGTGAAAGGGTGGAATCTAGTCTGTCAATTGGATCATAGCTAATGAGGTCTCTCTGTGGACATAGCCTCCTGAGAATTCTGGGAACTCCTATTTTTTTCTCCTTGGAGGCAGGAGACAACTTTTCTCTCTACTCACTCCCTTGGAGACTCTCTACTGACAAGGCTGATTCCGTGCAAGACATCCTTGAGGAAAAGCCACATGGACCTACTCTGATGCTGCCCAGGGAACTAGAGAAGCCACGTGGAGATCCCTGCCAGCACTGAGATGCTCACACTGCCACTGGATCCAAAGATTTTCTAACCACAGTCCTATGGTCATCTTTCATTCGGTGTCATTGCATGTGTTTCTTGAGTCTGAAGAGGACTTTATAGATTGATATGGGACATATGGGCTAATATTGGACTTAGGGACTTAGATTGGACTGGGTTGGGATGCTTTCTTAATGTACAATTACCTTTTATATAAAACTCTCTCTTATACACATAGGGGGTTTTATGGATTTGTTTCTCTAGTCCACCCGGACTGACACATGTATAAAGTAAATATTTCAGAACTCTAATTTTCTGATGGAGTATCACCAAAAATTCAAAGATACAAATTGCAAACATTCATTAGTAATCAGAACATGGAATGTACATCAAATTGATCACAACTTTGGGAAAAGACTGTGGAGAAGTTCAACACTATCAGACAAACAAGATCAGGGGCTGACTGTGGCTATGTAAATCCAGAGAGAAACTGAAGAAAATTAGAACAAATTTCCAAGAACCAAAATATGACCAAGAGCATAGCCCATTTGAATTTAGAAAATATCTCAAAACTATATTTGGCACACTGGACATTAATGACAGAAGAGCTGATAAGCTGTGGGATGACATCAAGCCCATCATAAGTAAAGAACGCAAAAGGTTAGTAACAAGAGATGAAAGCCAGAAAAGACTAGCATGGAATTCAGAAGAAACTCCTGTGTTTGCTTTTTAATGTAGAGTACCTACAGCCACGGAAAGAAATGATGATTAAAAGAGTTGAAGAGAAAATTTCAAAGACCAGCTTTTAAGGACAAAGTAAAGTATTACAATGAAATGTTATTATTTCATTATAATTTAATAGCATGAATATGTGCAAGTAAAATTTTGCTGAAGATAACTGAAAAAGTTAAAGCTTAAAATGAACAAGGAGTTGTCAAAAATTCAAGCCAGATTCAAGATAAATATATGATTTTTATGTACCATATATAATTTAATATAAAATTAAATATAAATATAACTTATGAAAATATATATATGTTTGCTTTAATAACTATGTAAAGAAATTTGACAAGGTAAATCATTAAAAATTTATGGAAAACGTCAAGAAAAACTTCAGTTACATAAAACTTAATTTTATTCATGCAGATTCTGTACATGGACCAAGAGGTAGGCATTTGAACTAAACAAGTGACTATTGTGTGGTTTCAAATAAGGAAAGCTCTGGATCAGAGTTATATCTTTAATTAAAATTATTAAATCTCTATGCTGAGCAAATAATCAACAACGATGAACTACACGAAGAACAATGAGGCAGTAGGATTGGGGGAAAGCTTATTAACAACCTACGATAAGCAGAAGACAAAATCTCACTTGCCGAATGGCAAAGAGGATTTAAAGCACTTACTGAAGAAATCAAAGACTGCAGCTTCAGTTTGGGTTGTCAATCCGACAACTTGAATAATAGCATTGCAATAAATGTAGAAGGTATTGAAGTTATACAGACATTTATTGGATCCACAATCAGTACTCATGGAACCAGCAGTCAAGAAATCAAGGATTTAGTGCATTAGGCATATCTGCTTCACAAGACCTTTTTAAAGTGTTAAAGAAAGCATCACTTTGAGGACTAAGGTTTACTTTACTCAAGCCATGGTATTTTCAATCACCTCTATGCATGTGAACGTTGGGCAATGAACAAGGAAGACCGTGGAAGTATTGATACATTTGAATTACGGAGATTGCATACGGAAAGTCCCCTAGACTCCAGAAGAACAAAGTGTCTTGGAAGAAGGACAGTCAGAATGCTCCTTGGAATTGAGACTAGCAAGATTGAGTCTCTCACAATTTGGACAGGTTCTCAGGAGACACCAGTTCCTGGAAAAGGAAATTATACTTGGTAAAGTAAAAACAATATGAATACACTCCAGAAATGGCAGCGTGGCTGCAATAATAATCTCATACCTAAGAAGATGATCAGGATGACGCAAGACTAGGTAGGGCTTCATTCTGTTGTACAAAATGTTGCTCTGCATCAGAACCAAGTTGATGAGTGGCTGGTGGTATCAAACTGGGGACCTGGCGGTTGGCTCTCCAATGAGCAATCTACTACAGCACTTGTGTTGATGTAAAGAAATACTACAAGGGGATGGATTTGCTCTGGTTTGTTAGGTACTGTAGATTGAGTTCCAACTCGTAGTGACCTATGCATGATAGAATGCAATACCATGTGAGCCTACGCCATTTTCACAATTGTTCTTTGTGGGGGGAACGTTGTTTGCGCCTTAGGCAGACAGGAGAGGACCACCACCTGCCATGGTTCGTGGTCCATGGGAGAATGCTGATGGCTTAGCCATGGGAGCTGATGAAGCAATGGTTGGCCTGTCTCTCACCTGTGATAAATCCACACTTGCTTCCTGTTCTCTGACTAAAGCTGCACAAGGCAGCAGTGTGCAAATGTATCAGCTACTTCATGTTTCCAGCCTCATCCTCCCCTCCCGTCTATAGAATACTTGACTGAAGTATTAGTGCGCCTTTGTTTACTCTCAAGGAATTCTACACTGTCCTGTTGTGTAAACCTGTCACATGTTGCAGGCTGCATGCAGAGAATGTATTTAAGCCTGCCCCTAATAAAGATTATGGTCCTGGAGTGTCCATACTGCAGGGACCCATGGTTCTTCTAGCCATCCATGGTACTGTCAATATTGTCAGCAGCACAATTCAAATGCATCGATTCTTCTTCAGTCTTGCTTAGTCAAGATCCAACTTTCACACACATATGAGGTGACTGACAGTAACATGGCTTGGTCCAGACACATCTTAGTCCTCAAATTAACACCCTTGCTTTTAATACTCTAAAAAAGGTCTTGTGCAACAAATTTACCCAACGTCGTGGGTCACGGATCTCTTGACTGCTGCTTCCATGAACATTGATTGTGGATCCACGCAAGACCAAATCCATGACAACTTCAATCATTTCTGTACTCATCATGGTGTTTCCTATTGGTCCATTTGTGAGGATTTGAGGTTTCTTTACATTGATTTATAATCCATACTGAAGGCTAAATCCTTGATTTTTCCTTAGCAAGTGATTCATGTCCTCCTCACTTTCAGCAAGTAAAAATTGTGTCATCTACACATCAAAAGTTCTTAATAAGCCATCCTCCAATACTGATACTGCAGCTTCTCTAACCATTTGCTCAGCATACAGATTGAGTGAGTATGCTGAGGATACAGCCCTGATGTACAACTTTCCTGATTTCAACCCCGCAATTTCCTTTGTTCTGTTCCCCATCTACCTCCATGTACATATTCCTCATGAACACAATTAAGTGTTCTGACATTCTCATTAATCTCAAGGATATCCACAGTTTGTAATGACCCACAAAATTGAATACCTTTGCATAGTCAATAAAAAAAATCTTTCTGGTATTCTCTGTGTAAGCCACGATCCATCTGACATTAATAATGAGATCCCTTGTTCCAACTCTTCTGAATCCAACCTAAATTTCTGGCAGCTCCCTTATAATGTATCACTGCAACTTTTGCAGTGATTGACAGCAAATTTTTACTTGCGTGTGATATTAATGATACTGTTCTATACTTTATGCCTTCTGTTGGGTCATCTTTCTTTGGAATGGATACAAATATGGTTCTCTTCCAGTTGGTTGACCAATTAGCTGTCTTCCAAATTTCTTGATATACATAAGTGAGTTTTTCCAGTGTTTCATCAGCTTGTTGAAACAATTCCCTTGGTATTCCATTAATTCCTAGAGCCTTATTTTTGGCTAATAATTTAAGTGCAGCTTGGAATTCTATCAATACTACCGATTACTGGTTATTAGTCCTATGCTTTCTCAAATGGTTGAAGATCGAGTAGTTTTTTGGGTACAGTAAGTCTGTATCCTCTCTACATGATTTTTTGATGCTTCCCAATTTGTTCAATATTTTGCCCCTAGAATCTTTCAATATTGCAACTCCAGACTTAAATTTTCCTTTATTTCTTTCAGCTTAAGGTATGCTAACTGTTTTTTCCCCTTTTGGTTTTCTAACTCTAGGGATTTTTGTTTTGTTTTCTTGTTTTTTGCAAATTTGATTATTTTACTTTGTCTTCTCAAGCTGTCATTTGAAATTGTGTTCTGCTCATTTACTTTTGTTTTCTTCATGTACAATGTTGCCAATGTTATCCCATAGCTCATCAGATTTTCTGCCATTAATGACCATTCCAGCAAATCTGATCGTGAAATGTTCTTGAAATTCAGATGGATGTAATCAATGTTGTATTTTGGCTCTCTTGAGCTTGTGGTGGTGAATGATTATAGCAAACAAATTTGTTCTCTCAGAGTTCAGAAGGCTAGAATGCTGGATTCATGGAGTCAAATTTGTTGGTTCAGTTTTAAAGGAAGACCCTTGTCTCGTTATCATATATAGGCCTGGCATTCCTTACAGAATGTTCACCTTGGAACTTGGAATAAATCTTCCCCTTAATCTAGGAGGTTCCCAATGCAAGCACATTGGTCCAAAGGACCCACTTCCCTCCAACTCTTCTTTCTTGGTGGTGTTGGGTGCCTCTTTCTTTGATTGCTTTCCTTGTTGACATTTTTATCTATGACAACAGGTATTCAAAAATTTTAAATGAGAAGCAAAAAATCCTCATGTTTATGCAGACAAATAGAAAAGAACACATTGTAATATTTTCTCTCACTTATTTTTGGTTGTTGCTATTAAGAATATACAGAGGAGAACACATACCAACCCGTCAGGTTCTGTATGTATAGTTTAATGAAATTTATTGTTTTCTTCAAGCTGTGCAATCATTCCCTTTAAAAAAAAACTAGGGAATATCACTGGGCTAAGGTTGAAAAATTATCTCTGGTCATTAGCTTGAGGAGTTAATGTATCCTCCATGGTTCCAGAAAATCTGGATTCTGTGAGAATATGAAATTATTTTCTAGATTTTCTTCTTGTGGTCAGAAATATTCTGTAGAATATGTGATCCAAATGCTCACTAGTGGTAGACAGGCATCAGTTCATCTGGTTTCATGACAAAAGAGGCATTTGTTTATAATGACACTTGCAAGCTTTGATAGAAACAAAGTAAACCAGGAAGCAAGATGTTCAAAGTGTGAGAATAAAATTTCAATTTATGAATATAACTCAGTGGGATAAAAATATAGCACAAATGAAAATGAAATCATTATAATTATAAAGAAAGATTTACATATGTCATAGTCAATACTCACTGACATCAAGTCAATCCTCACTCATAGTGACAGGGTAGAACTGTCCCCATGGCTTTCAGAGACTGTAACTCTTTATGGGAGTAGAAAGCCCCATCCTTGTCCTGTGGAGTAGCTGGTGGTTTTGAACTGCTGATCTGCTGTGCACTCCAACTCTACACCACTGCACTACCAGTGCTCCTGGTTATGTTGTTCTTAAGTGCCATCGAGTAGGCTCCAACACATAGGGACCCTATATACAACACAACACAACACACACTACTTGATGCTGAGCCATCTTCACAAAAGTTCTTATGTCTGAGCCCACTGATGTAGCCCATGTCAATCCATCTTGTTGAATTTCTTCCTTTTGCCAAGCATGATAGCCTTCTTCAAAAACTAGTCTCTCTTACCCACAGGGGCAAAGTACATGAGACAAAAATCTTCCCACCTTTGCCTCTGTACATTTTGGTATTACTTCTTCCAAGACAGATTTGTTGGTTCTTTTGGCAGTCCATGTTACCTTGAATATTCTTTGTCAACACTATAATTCAAACACATTGATTCTTCTTGGCTCTTGCTATTCAATGATCAGGTTGCCCTGCCTCCTGAAGAGGGCCCCTGGCGGCTTATTGGTTCTGCTTGATCCTCAAGGTTATTGGTTCAAATCCATAAGCTGGTGCTCTGAGAGTGAAAGTTAGGGCTTTCTATTCTAGTAAGGAGAGTCTTGGAAAGTCACAGGGTCACTATGAATCCATATCATCTCAATGGCATGGAGTTTTGGCTTACTTAATTCTGAAGGTACCTCTCACCTATTGCATCCCTTGGTCCTTCATTATTCATAGCTAATACTAAGAGACATATTTTGAATATTGATCCTATTGCTTCACCATTAATTCCCAGAAAAACCAAGAATAATATATAGATAAACCTTGAACTTTATTAACCAAGTTACCCTATTGACAATTATGAAATGCTCCAAGACAGAATAACATTTATTTCAACTAAAGTAGATCATATACTATTTTTTTTAAAGCCTCAACATTTTAAAATTTAAAATCAGAAATAATGTGTTGCCTGACCACAATGGAAATAAATCTCAATCAAAACTAAATAAAATCTAATAACTAAATATTTAGAATTTGATGAATACACTTCTGATTGAGCTAGAGGGTAAAAATGAAATAACATGAGAAAATATGTCTTTTATAAAGAAAAAATTAAGTTTTAATGTTCAAAATGTGTTTTCAGGGGACAAATAGAACCTAAAAGGAAATCTAAAGCATTAAAGTATAATGAAAGAAACTAGAAAAAGCCAAATTCAAGAATATAATCTAAGGGAAAAATAGTATAGTTAATACAAGAAAGTAATGACTGTTTCTATAGTTCATTTAAATTACTAATCCAATACTTATAATTGCAGTCTGAGCCTTATCTGATTTGAGAAGACTAGTAAACATTTATCAGTTTTTCATAATTTTCAAAGAACCAAATTTTATTTTCGAAAATATTCTACAATTTAAAATTTTTTTTCAATTCAGTAATTTTTATTTCTATTTTCATTATTTCTTTTATGTTCTCTGGCATTAATTTGCTTTTATTATGTTTTGTTTTATTGTGATACATAATTTTGAGGCTGCAAATATATCTTTAAAAATTACTTGAGCTATATCTCAATTGTTTTGATTTTAGATATTTGAGATATAATTTTCACCAAATGTTTCCTAATATTCATTGTTATTAATAAGACTATCTATAATAGTATTTAAGTTTTATCATTTTAATATTATTCCCTGATTATTTGACTTATGCTTGGACATCAAAAGATAATGACAATTTTATTCTATTTATTTTTAATGTGTTAGAAGTAAATAGAAAGGGAAATACAAAGTGTCATTTTATTTTGCATTCACATATTATATGTTGTGTATACGTTGAGCTCGTGTATAAGGCGAGCTTTTCAGCACATTTTTCATGCAGTTTTTGTGGTAAAATTAGGTGCCTTGGCTGATATTGTGTTGGCTTATACTCGAATATATATGGTAGCCTAGTTCAATAATAAAAGAGGTGCTCATTGCACATTTTGTAGCTAAATTTTGTAAGCTATGCTTTAGGGTATCTACTGCAGGCAGTGAATTATTTAATATGGCTCTCTCTTCTACTCAGTCTCTGTAATGCCCACCAAGCAATTTTTCCTGATGAGTCTCAATAAGAGAAGATGGTGTTGGAAGACAGTGATAGGATTCCCTTGTCAGTGCTTGTCAACAGGGTTGTGATTACCATCCTATGCATATAAAATGAGTCCTCTCAGAAGCGGGATGGTGATCTCGTTATCAGCAAAAGGCAGAAGTGGGAGTACTTCTGGAGATAGCTGCACAATGAACTTCCTGGATCCAGAAGACCATTTTGACATCAGAGATAAGAGTGGCACAAGAGCAGTGATAACAGAACCAGGAGCCTTGACAGTAAATTGAGCGGAATTAGATGGTAGATAGATAGATAGATAGATAGATAGATAGATAGATAGATAGATAGATAGATAGATAGAGCTGAGAAGCTGGCTTGTAAAATGGGGTGCCTGTGGGAAATTACTTGGGAGATCTGGGTTTATTGACCCTTAGATCAGGAGCTGAACATCTTCAGGTTGAGGCTACGGGACTAGAGAGCACCCAGACATTTCATTCAGGAAGCTGAATGCACTGGCCTTGAGTGTCTTTGAGTTGAGGCTTACAGGGAAGTGCTGTGCCCTTTGGACATTTATTATCAGCCCTGAAAAAACTTTGTAACATATCCTAACTGAACAACTAATTATATCCTTAGAATTTCTCACCAGCACTGTAGCCTATTAACTTCCTTCATTAACTTTTTAATACTGAATATTGTCTGTGAGTTCTGTGTTCTCAAATTAAGTAGCTGAAAAAATAGAGAATGTTATGTGATAGAACATTTATACTTACTGTTTTTGCTAACATTGCTGTGTACTACTTTATCTGTGAGAATGACCAATCAAATTGTTCCAATTATTAGTAAAACGCAATGATACAAGAAGGAGTTGAACAATGTTATGGGTATTAAATATCAAATAGTTCTCTATTAGATGTATATCTCCCAATTTTGCGATATTTCACTATTGGTGAAACTTTAGTAGGCTATGACTGCTTTAAAAGAAACAGAAGAAATATAACTATGAAATATAACTATGAAATATAACTAGAAATATAACTATGACTACACCAGCATTTTATTGATTATTTTTCTGACTTAGATCGGAACAAAGGTTATTTAAAATATATCTACTAATTTTGAAAAGGTAGTTTGATTTGGACATCAGATATTCTCCAGTAATGGAGGTGATAGTGGCTTAAATTTTGTAATTTTAATCAGTTGAATTTGCTCAGAGCAGAAATCTATTTATTTTAGGATTCTCAGCTCATCATTTCTGTATCATTTCACATGAACTGTAAATATAATTATTAACTTTCCCTAGTGAGAAATACTTTCTCAGATGATTGAAAATATGTTTCTCAGGATTGTGTTTGGTTGAAGACATACTGCTGGTAAATATTACTGAAATATTAAGTATGCTGTTATGTATTCATTGACTGCTTCTACTGTACCCTATGGAGACCATAAGCCAAGCATTTTCACATTTTATTTGTGGAATGAAGTTAAGCATAGAGTACCCTTGTTCAAAGACATCCACAATACTTATGTACAAGGAAAGGCAGTGAATTCCTGTAGCTTAGAATTTTGTGATGTATTGTCTTTCAGACAAACCAACAACAACAAAGGAATGCAAAAAGAGAAAGCATGGACACAGTAAACACAATAGTAGTACAGATTAATTATACCCAAAATGAAATTTTAGCAGGCATCCTAGAGGAAAGATGACATTATGCTTGTGACTTTGAAGACGAGGAGGCCAAGCAAAAGAATGTGGGCAACCTGGAAAAAGCCAAGAACCTGGTAAAAGCTGGAAAAGGCAAGAAAATATGTCAACTAGACACTGTTGCTAGGGCTGGAATCAAACCTGTCAATCAAGTGGATGCTTAATGACACCTTCTAGGGGGTATGGCCTTGTTGCATAAGAACAAGATCAAAGGAAACAATTCCTTTCTGCCACTTTTACTTCCACCTTGCTGGGGTTCAAAAGGATTTTATGTCTTCCTTCAGGGCAGGCCCTATGTAGGCCATCCAACCCTGAGAGCGGTGGGCACCCTGACATGCTTCCTTCAAATTTGGATCCACATGACTGCACTCACAGACCCGTGATCTCCCTCCTTTCCACATGACCTTTGTGGGAGCTGGCTTGCAACTATGTAAGCTTGCAGAGGGTCCCAGTTAGCACTGGACTCATGGACTTGAGTCGAACTGATTTAAAATTGCTTCTTGATATGAAGGTCTTTCTTGTGCGTGGATGAGTGCCACTTGTTTGCACACCTCTTCAGCCTTCAGAAGGAATACAATCTTGGCAACAACTTGATTTTAGACTTTTGAACTTCAGAAAGTATTTAATTTATGTGAGAATAAATTTGTCTGAAGCTACTAAATTTGTGGCAATTGTAACAGCAGCAATAGGAAATTAATACACTGGACTGTCCCCTTACAATATAATTCTTCTTTTTCGTACATATCTCCATTCTGATATGAAGGTTATAGTTTAATGCACTATGTATTGTGCCTCATTTAAACTTTCTATTAGAAAATGTTACTTTTACTCTTGCATAGAAAACATTCTAATTGTATGATAGGAGGATGGTAATCATTGCATGAAAAAGTTAGTGTTCCAGAATCCCACTGGGGAGGATCAGACATAATCGTCATAAATTTCGACAAATCACACGGAACACACATGTTGTGTGTTTCAGAAGCCTTCACCTGACTGACAAAGGAGGTTTGGTGTGTTTGAAAGCTATTATGCAATTGAAAAAGAAATACTAATGGCAATTTAAGAATATTATTCCCAGTTTATATATTCCTACTTTTAGTTTTCTGAACTTAGCATTGAATTAAATATAGCCGTTAGGAAATATGTAATGGCATAGAATTATCTTCGACAAACAAAATGCCTAATTTTAAATCATTTCTACTTAAAGAAAACCAATGCATATTTTAAGACAGGGAAAAATTCCTAAATGCATCTAAGAAAGTCTTAAAGTGAGCAGAGGAATGAACACATTCAATTTGCAGAGCGAAGAGCTGCTTAACATCTCATTGTAACTTTCAAAGTCCAGTCCAGGCCAGGGGAATCTATCACTCTATTCTCTACTTCCACAGCCCTTTTTATAGGCACAAATCTGAAATTTAAAAAAATCTATCTTAGACATCATTATTTCTTACCCAGGAAGCCTTGAATTCACATAAAATAGGTGCTCATCAGACATATGAGAGAAGATACTTTGTTATCTGTCTGGAAAATAAAGGTTTGTGTGAGAGTTTTATTTTGGACACAGTACATGATCTAATGATTCTATGTTTGAAAGCACAGAAGTAAGTCTTGATGTTTTAAAAGAAACAATCAGCTTTGATTGACACAATTGCAATCGATGCAATCTGCCTTATACCAGATTAGGACAGAGAATCAATTGGACTTACCACAGGAGTACAATCTTTCCAGTGAAAGGACCCGATGTAAGTTGTTTGATGATTGCATCCTACGTTCTGTGTAAGAGTGATTTGACGTAGGTGTGCCAACTAAATTACCTGGACCAGTGCCGGAGAATTTCTAAGTATTTACGATTTAGTCATACTTTAATTCAGATGCAATAGTCTTTTAAATAGAGTAATCTTAGACTTTAGAGGATTACTGACTGCTTCCTGGAACAGAGTATTTTAAATACACAGATTAATCCAGATGTAATATGGGCATTTTACATCTATTACTACATGTGAATAAAGTCTCGTTTGCTCTCAAAATTAACTACAGAAAAATGAATTTGCTTATGTCTTCAAGATGTAAAAACACAGTTAACTAAAGGCACTTTTTTATGTAGGAAGAAAAGCTAAGAAAAAACAAAGCGAGAGAAAGAAGAACGGGTGAAGGTCAAATATAAATCTAGCGCTAAGGAACAAGCTGAAATCGATTCATTAGATTCCTCACTCTTAAGCCACTGGAGTTGCTGGTTTGCTTTAATACTTAGCTATGTTTTGCTTTGTTTTTCCTTTTCCAAAGTATTATTTAACTTACAAGCTCAAAGTGGCACCAAAAAAACATGTCAAGAAGGTATACATATAGATGTTCAAGTTCTCAGGAGTAAGATGCCCTTATTTTTTGTTTTGTTTTTAAATTAAGTATTCAGGCTGCAAGTACACGTGTTATCTGAGCTACATCATCATTTAATTGTCTTCAATATATTGTGATCATAGGCAATTAGCAGTCTCTTGGAGCCCAGGAAATTGGCTTAAAATATATATAAAAAAAGAGTCGACTTGATAAAGTAGCCATTTGAATGAAATTTACATTCAAAGAAATCACAGTACAAGACTACTACTGCCTTTTTGTAATACAAAATGTTATCACTTTGTTCCCTTAAATATTACCTTTCTTTTGTCCTCTAGCTACATCTTTACTTACTCCAGGCAATTTAAAATGTTCTCCGATCTCTGTTGGACTCTAGAGCATGACTAAAAGCTAAGATTCAGCAAACTCTACAACTCGGTGTTGGTCGTTGTTCCCCACCCACCACACTGTGCTGTACTACTAAAACAACCACCAGAACCATGGGACAAATGGCACGATGCTGGATTTTAGAAAGCATCGTATTATCAGGGTGCCGGATATAAAATGAGATACTTTTCATTTTTAATTGAAGCAATATTTTTCATAGTCCCTGAAATAGTCTTACAGAAATACATCATTCAAAACCTAAAAGATATATAATTTTCAAGAAACTAGACTCAGAATTAAGGTTTTTAGTTATATGGATGTGTTCGTGTTGTTTATATCACTGTTCATGCACAACAATCAGTGCAAATGGAATTTTGGGATTTTACCCACATTTCCCAAAACACTAGTAAAAATCATTAAGAAGGGAAAATTGTACCCAGAGAAATGAAAAATTAAGACATTTCTTAATTAGGATACCCTCTAAGCAGAGTATAGATTAAAATAGCTTAATTTATCTGTACCTCTCTCAACATCTACGTTTCTTCCATCTCAAATGGTCAGAAAACATTGTGCTTGTACTATAGTATCAAGTATCCCATTCATTTAAAAAAAATAAAACAGGCTTAAATTCTAATAATTACAATAAAACTTTGTTTTCCATTAATTTTTCAATTATTTGTTCAATATTACAAATATACTGTTTCATAATCTGGGAGAAATTTTGGCAAATACAACTTTTTGAGAATAAAATTGAATCAAAATAAAATATTCATATGTACATTATATAAACAAAGAGAAGAATGTGCTAAATGTAAGTCTTTCTAAATTAATTTTCATTAAGACTTGAAATCAGAAGTCCACACTTTTGAGAATAAAAATCTACTTTGCTCATTAATCTATTACAAACAAAGTGCACCCCTCCACTACCAAAATAGCCCAAGAAGAGCAAAAATGTTTCCTCTTGTGACAGCCCAAAGACTCTCAGGCACAAACTGGCACACCCTCCTACAAAGCCCTCGCCATCATGCCTATTGGCCCTAAAACACAGTTCCAGAGTAGCAGGCTCTTAAGAAAATCTTTCCCCAGACTCAGCTCTGTGCCCTAGGATTTCTTATGGTAAATCCCCTCATCATGGTGCCAGACATGGGAGTGGTGGTGGTGGTGGTGACTGAGGGACACCCCCCCAAAAGGAAATCAGATTTGCTTTGCAATTCAAAAAGTAATGGGCAGTGAGTGGCAGCTGGTCTAGGGCTCTTTAGACTCCTAGTACCTGATCCTTAAAATGGAGTCTCTCCCAGACTGCTTCCAACCCCTCCAATCCCTGGCAAGAGTCTCTCTCTCTCTCACTCACTTTCTCCCTTCCCCCACC
>NW_022111377.1:4163610-4167648 GCF_000313985.2 Echinops telfairi
CTCAATCATTCTCTCTGGCCAGAATATGGGACATTTGACTTTAACATTTTGAGAGATCTGGACCACTTTCCACACCACCTTGGCGAAGGATCTGTCAGAGCTAAAGGTTCCTCCTTCTCTCCTAAAGAAAACCCCTTCACTTTGTGCCAATTTAGAAAGCATGTACCACCTTTTGCATTCTCCCCAATGCCCAGCCCCTCTCCAAGGTCAAGACCCAGTAGCCCAGTTCCAAACCAGCATCGCTTTTATACTTTCCACCACAGCACCCACTCAAAATGCCCCAGATGCCTGCCACCTAGATCCACCTCCCTGTTGCCTCCGTCCTTGATCCCACTAGATCCCCTGGACCCCTTTCATGTTTTTGAGCATTAACTTAGGAATTTAGAACGCTGAGACCACCACCACCCCACCAAAGCTCCCTTCCTTCTTAGGCTTCCCAAACTTCCTCCTCATTTTAGTCTCGGATTTCTCTCTCCTAGATGAACCTTTGTTGGCCACAGCCCAAAGTCCCTCTCAGAACTCTTAGGCTGCTCTCAATCCATCCCCACCACGTGTATAACACTAAAACACACTTTAACACAGGCCCCTCTGCGCTCCCTCCCTGATCACACCAAGTCATTTATTATTTATAGCTGGGAGACCTGTCCAGTCGCCCTAAGTATCTTAGAGCAATTACCTGACCCGTCCCTACAGCCTTCAACCTGTCTCTAAACAACTGCACCTAACTTCAAGCAGGCAGCCTACTGCCTTCTAAATGTAGAGGCAGCTCACTAAAGCAAACAGGTTCACAAATTTCATCCAATACACTGGTCTTCTTTCTATCTGTCTGCCAGGCACACAATTGAAACTCTCTTTTGCCAAAGTCGCCCCTCTAAACCGGTTAATTTCTCTTCATGATTCCAGCTTCTCAGAGAAAGTATTAGCAACACCTACACTTTCCAGACCCCACTGAAAATATGACTTATTACCTTTATACCTAGAAATTCCATCTCTTCAAGCAACTTTTATCCAACACCACTGGGATTCAATTCCTCATTTAATCTCTCTAGCATTCTGAGTTTTCTCGTGCAAAATCATCAGGGACTATGGAGTTTTTCCTCTTTATTAATTTAATCACTTGCTTAGACCAGTCAACTGCTTCTTGTTATGAGGGCCTTCCCCTCTGCATACCCTAACAGAGTGGGGTAAGCGCCCTGGTCTTCCTTCTCCCAGATAGTTCCCTATTACAGGCAATACGCCCATCCCAGTACCTTTACCAGTCCCTGTTGGCCAAACCTGAGCAATACAGTTAATTTCCCCCCTAGTTAGACTAGGTATGACCGCTGAAGTCAAAACGGATACAGCAGGCCTAAGTCTGACATTACACTATTTCATGCTCCTCTCTAAAGATCTGACTAATGCCCACCATATCTGACCACATCGTCTTTATACCTTGGAGTAGTTATTGTAAGGTCAGTAAATCAAAACTACTAGTCATTCCACCAAAGAAAGATAAAGGCTAGCTATACCCATGGAGAGTTACACTCTTGGAAACTCATAGAGCCAGTTCTACCCTGTCCTATGGTGTCACTATGAGTTGGTAGCCCTCAATGGCAGTGAGTTTGGTTTAGGTTTTTGAAATTAACATAAAGACCAACTCAACTCCTTAGCCACAATTGAACTCCAGGACCAGAGAGGATAGATGTCCTTTCCATAAGAGGAGGAGGTCTGTGTGTGGTTTTTTTACAGGAAACCTGCTGCTTCGATAACAAATCAGGAATTATATGAGAAGGAATCAATCTCTAGAATGAGCCAGCTGCCTTTTCGAAACACAAGGACTCTTCGTGGATTAACTCCCCATGGGGACGTTGGCTCATGCCTCTTCTTGGCCTTTCTTAAACTTCTTTGAACTAATAATAGTCACCCTTCTCTTTCATAATGAACCATTTACAGGCAGCCACCACTTCTCTAGCTCCACAAATGCTTCTACTCAATTCTAAAACCAAGCACCTGTCCCTTAATAACTCTCCTACCTGCTATGAAGACAATGCTTCAACTCAGCCTTAAGCAGCCAGAATAAATGTTGCCCTATTTCCTTATGCCATCAAAAGGCAAGAAGGAGATAAAATTATGCTTTGCTCATGAATTCAGAAAAAACCAAACGTGCACCTCAATCACCTAGAATAGCCTAACAGAAGCAGAAGCTTTTGTTAGGTAGCTAGCTTAGGGACAGGGGATTGTCCCTTCCATGCCTGCGAAGGCTCCCGTTGAGGAGGCTGGAAAGAAATCAGGCAAACATTAGACACTGATGAAGACGCCAAACTGAGCATGCTCATACTCAAGCTCCAGAGCCAGGTGGGAGGTCCACCTGGGTGGGCCAAACTAGGTCCTGGCTCATGACATCACACAGGTGGCTAACTCAGCCAATGGGATCAAGCAATACCATCAACCACGCCTTCCCCCAGCCATGGGGTGGGCTAGAATAAAGGCAGGGAGCATGCTCTGTGAAGCTCTCTTACCCTGTTCCTGGTCAGAGGCAAGTAAAAAGGGAGGGCCCGGGAAGGTCTCCCTCCCCTTTCCAGGAACATGTGGACCCCTTCTGGGCCTACTCAGGGCCCACAGCCTCTTGGCCACATGCTCTCAGCCTCCAGGGTTCTTGGGCTCTGGCCTCCTGGGATCCCCCAAAGATCTGCACGTGTGGTGCTCTTTTCCATGGTGTTATTTGGGCCCCATTGTGAACCCCTTTAAACTGTAAAACCTGAAACTTGTCCTGTCCTTCATAAAACCCCACCTGGGTTACAAAATGGGCTTTGGCGTGAATTTTTTCATCGTTCGAAGCAAAGAACCGAGGTATTGCCAACTCCAGAAACCGAACATTTTCTGTTTTTGAGGCTGTCCAGAACCCCTCAGCAATAGCTCTGCCACCTTCTTCCTCCCTGCCTCTTATAAATCTCAAGCTAGCCTGCCTGCCTGCACTTTTCAAGTGCTTTGTGTAATAAAGTATTTATGATAAAGTATTTCTCTTGAACTCAGCATTTAAGTAATAAAGTCTTTTCTCTGCAACTCAGCTCCATATCGGGGGTCTCTCATGCCCAAACCCCTCTCAACATCAACTACTCGTTTAAGACATGTATGAACACTAAAAGAACATAGATCACTGCTGCATTCACATTTGATTTGCTTTAAAAAGATGAAGAAAATGATGGGGCTTCCTAGTTGTATAATTTGCTTAGCTCGACAAAGGAGGGCAAAGGGGAGAAGAGGTGATGATGGATGATGGCAGGAATCTGGCAGAAATCATAACACAAAGGAGAAGTGGAGACACATTGATTTCACACAAAAGACAGTGAAGAGCAGTTAAGAGATATTCTTATCCTTGGAAGAGACTTTAGATAGTGGAAAGGCTGGGCAGAGAAAGAAAGAATATGCACACTACTTCTACAGTGATTTAATGGATAGACTTGGGGGGGTTGGGTTGGAAGACAAGGGCAAAGCATGAAGTCTTGGGTGCTGGAGTACTGGGGTGCACATACCTGGGAAGAAGAGGTACACTACAGATGATCAGTCAATAACAGAGGACCAGCAAGAAAGCCAGCCTATAGTGATAGGCCCCATTAGCAGATTTAAAGGTTTGATGCCTCATTCTGCCAGGCCTTTTAGACTAGGTAAGGGCCCTCTGGACTTCTCTTTCAAAGTATCCTCTTCAATAAACTCACTCTGTCCAAAACTTTTCTTTAACACTAGTCTGATGTGGCACCTTGCCTGAAATTTTTCTTGCAAAAGGGACAAGAAACAAGGAGTGGAGAGGCTGGAAACTCTGCGCTTCTTCTCAGTAACAATTTGAAGTTAATTTTAAAGATATGTTCCTATAAATAATGATATTATAGAGCCACCACAGCTTTAATAGTTAACATGAATTCCTTTTTACTTCTTTTTTTTAAATTCTTTTATTAGGGGCTCATACACCTCTTATCACAATCCATACATACATCAATTGTGTAAAGCACATTTGTACATTCATTGCCCTCATCATTCTCAAAACATTTGCTCTCCACTTAA